>NW_027473826.1:0-139614 GCF_050947335.1 Megachile rotundata
TAATAATATGAGTTAGATTGATAATAATAAGAGTAATAAGTATAGTAATTGTCGTTCTATCGATAATATAAGCATAATATGGCTAATAATATGAGTTAGATTGATAATAATAAGAGTAATGAGTATAGTAATTGTCGTTCTATCGATCATAGAAGCATAATATGGCTAATAATATGAGTTAGATTGATAATACTAAGAGTAGTGAGTATAGTAATTCTCGTTCTATCGATCATATAAGCATAATATGGCTAATAATATGAGTTAGATTGATAATAATAAGCGTAATAAGTATAGTAATTGTCGTTCTATCGATCATATAAGCATAATATGCCTAATAATACGAGTTAGAGTGATAATACTAAGAGTAGTGAGTAAAGTAATTCTCATTCTATCGATCATATAAGCATAATATGGCTAATAATATGAGTTAGATTGATAATAATAAGAGTAATGGGTATAGTAATTGTAGTTCTATCGATCATATCTGCATAATATGGTTAATAATATGAGTTAGATTCATAATAGTAAGAGTAATAAGTATAGTAATTGTCGTTCTATCGATAATATGAGCATAATATGGCTAATAATATGAGTTAGATTGATAATACTAAGAGTAGTGAGTATAGTAATTCTCGTTCTATCGATCATATAAGCATAATATGGCTAATAATATGAGTTAGATTGATAATAATAAGAGTAATGAGTATAGTAATTGTCGTTCTATCGATCATAGAAGCATAATATGGCTAATAATATGAGTTAGATTGATAATACTAAGAGTAGTGAGTATAGTAATTCTCGTTCTATCGATCATATAAGCATAATATGGCTAATAATATGAGTTAGATTGATAATAATAAGCGTAATAAGTATAGTAACTGTCGTTCTATCGATCATTTAAGCATAATATGGCTAATAATATGAGTTAGATTGATAATAATAAGAGTAATAACTACAGTAATTGTCGTTCTCTCGATCATATAAGCATAATATGGCTAATAATATGAGTTAGATTGATAATACTAAGAGTAGTGAGTATAGTAATTCTCGTTCTATCGATCATATAAGCATAATATGGCTAATAATATGAGTTAGATTGATAATAATAAGAGTAATGAGTGTAGTAATTGTAGTCCTATCGACCATTTAAGCATAATATGGCTAATAATATGAGTCAGATTGATAATAATAACAGTAATAAGTATAGTAATTGTCGTTCTATCGATAATATAAGCATAAAGAGCTAATAATATGAGTTAGATTTATAATAATAAGAGTAATAAGTATAGTAACTGTCGTTCTATCGATCATGTAAGCACAATATGGCTAATAATATGAGTTAGATTGATAATAATAAGAGTAATAAGTATAGTAATTGTCGTTCTATCGATCATATCTGCATAATATGGATAATAATATGAGTTAGATTGATAATAATAAGAGTAATAAGTATAGTAATTGTCGTTATATCGATCATATAACCATAATATGGCTAATAGCATGAGTTGGATTGATAATAATAAGAGTAATGAGTATAGTAATTGTAGTTCTATCGATCATATCTGCATAATATGGTTAATAATATGAGTTAGATTGATAATAGTGAGTGTAATAAATATAGTAATTGATGTTCTATCGCTCATATTAGCACAATATGGCTAATAATATGAGTTAGATTGATAATAATAACAGTAATAAGTATAGTAATTGTCGTTCTATCGATAATATAAGCATAATATGGCTAATAATATGAGTTAGATTGATAATACTAAGAGTAGTGAGTATAGTAATTGTCGTTCTATCGATCATATAAGCATAATATGGTTAATAATATGAGTTAGATTCATAATAATAAGAGTAATAAGTATAGTAATTGTCGTTCTATCGATAATATGAGCATAATATGGCTAATAATATGAGTTAGATTGATAATACTAAGAGTAGTGAGTATAGTAATTCTCGTTCTATCGATCATATAAGCATAATATGGCTAATAATATGAGTTAGATTGATAATAATAAGAGTAATGAGTATAGTAATTGTCGTTCTATCGATCATAGAAGCATAATATGGCTAATAATATGAGTTAGATTGATAATACTAAGAGTAGTGAGTATAGTAATTCTCGTTCTATCGATCATATAAGCATAATATGGCTAATAATATGAGTTAGATTGATAATAATAAGCGTAATAAGTATAGTAATTGTCGTTCTATCGATCATTTAAGCATAATATGGCTAATAATATGAGTCAGATTGATAATAATAACAGCAATAAGTATAGTAATTGTCGTTCTATCGATAATATAAGCATAATATGGCTAATAATATGAGTTAGATTGATAATAATAACAGTAATAAGTATAGTAATTGTCGTTCTATCGATAATATAAGCATAATATGGCTAATAATATGAGTTAGATTGATAATAATAAGAGTAATGAGTGTAGTAATTGTAGTTCTATCGACCATTTAAGCATAATATGGCTAACAATATGAGTCAGATTGATAATAATAACAGTAATAAGTATAGTAATTGTCGTTCTATCGATAATATAAGCATAAAGAGCTAATAATATGAGTTAGATTTATAATAATTTGAGTAATAAGTATAGTAACTGTCGTTCTATCGATCATGTAAGCACAATATGGCTAATAAAATGAGTTAGATTGATAATAATAAGAGTAATAAGTATAGTAATTGTCGTTCTATCGATCATATCTGCATAATATGGTTAATAATATGAGTTAGATTGATAATAATAAGAGTAATAAGTATAGTAATTGTCGTTATATCGATCATATAACCATAATATGGCTAATAGCATGAGTTGGATTGATAATAATAAGAGTAATGAGTATAGTAATTGTAGTTCTATCGATCATATCTGCATAATATGGTTAATAATATGAGTTAGATAGATAATAGTGAGTGTAATAAATATAGTAATTGATGTTCTATCGCTCATATTAGCACAATATGGCTAATAATATGAGTTAGATTGATAATAATAACAGTAATAAGTATAGTAATTGTCGTTCTATCGATAATATAAGCATAATATGGCTAATAATATGAGTTAGATTGATAATACTAAGAGTAGTGAGTATAGTAATTGTCGTTCTATCGATCATATAAGCATAATATGGTTAATAATATGAGTTAGATTGATAATAATAAGAGTAATAAGTATAGTATTTGTCGTTCTATCGATCATATAAGCATAATATGGCTAATAATACGAGTTAGATTGATAATAATAAGAGTAATAAGTATAGTAATTGTCTTTCTATCGATCATTTAAGCATAATATGGCTAATAATATGAGTTAGATTGATAATAATAAGAGTAATAAGTATAGTAATTGTCGTTCTATCGATCATTTAAGCATAATATGGCTAATAATATGAGTTAGGTTGATAATAATAACAGTAATAAGTATAGTAATTGTCGTTCTATCGATAATATGAGCATAATATGGCTAATAATATGAGTTAGATTGATAATACTAAGAGTAGTGAGTATAGTAATTCTCGTTCTAGCGATCATATAAGCATAATATGGCTAATAATATGAGTTAGATTGATAATAATAAGAGTAATGAGTATAGTAATTGTCGTTCTATCGATCATAGAAGCATAATATGGCTAATAATATGAGTTAGATTGATAATACTAAGAGTAGTGAGTATAGTAATTCTCGTTCTATCGATCATATAAGCATAATATGGCTCATAATATGAGTTAGATTGATAATAATAAGCGTAATAAGTATAGTAATTGTCGTTCTATCGATCATTTAAGCATAATATGGCTAATAATATGAGTTAGATTGATAATAATAAGAGTAATAACTACAGTAATTGTCGTTCTCTCGATCATATAAGCATAATATGGCTAATAATATGAGTTAGATTGATAATACTAAGAGTAGTGAGTATAGTAATTCTCGTTCTATCGATCATACAAGCATAATATGGCTAATAATATGAGTTAGATTGATAATAATAAGAGTAATGAGTATAGTAATTGTAGTTCTATCGACCACTTAAGCATAATATGGCTAATAATATGAGTCAGATTGATAATAATAACAGTAATAAGTATAGTAATTGTAGTTCTATCGATAATATAAGCATAATATGGCTAATAATATGAGTTAGATTGATAATAATAAGAGTAATAAGTATAGTAATTGTCGTTCTATCGATCATTTAAGCATAATATGCCTAATAATACGAGTTAGATTGATAATAATAAGCGTAATAAGTATAGTAATTGTCGTTCTATCGATCATATAAGCATAATATGCCTAATAATACGAGTTAGAGTGATAATACTAAGAGTAGTGAGTAAAGTAATTCTCATTCTATCGATCATATAAGCATAATATGGCTAATAATATGAGTTAGATTGATAATAATAAGAGTAATGGGTATAGTAATTGTAGTTCTATCGATCATATCTGCATAATATGGCTAATAATATGAGTTAGATTGATAATAATAAGCGTAATAAGTATAGTAATTGTCGTTCTATCGATCATTTAAGCATAATATGGCTAATAATATGAGTTAGATTGATAATAATAAGAGTAATAACTACAGTAATTGTCGTTCTCTCGATCATATAAGCATAATATGGCTAATAATATGAGTTAGATTGATAATACTAAGAGTAGTGAGTATAGTAATTCTCGTTCTATCGATCATATAAGCATAATATGGCTAATAATATGAGTTAGATTGATAATAATAAGAGTAATGAGTGTAGTAATTGTAGTTCTATCGACCATTTAAGCATAATATGGCTAATAATATGAGTCAGATTGATAATAATAACAGTAATAAGTATAGTAATTGTCGTTCTATCGATCATATCTGCATAATATGGTTAATAATATGAGTTAGATTGATAATAATAAGAGTAATAAGTATAGTAATTGTCGTTATATCGATCATATAACCATAATATGGCTAATAGCATGAGTTGGATTGATAATAATAAGAGTAATGAGTATAGTAATTGTAGTTCTATCGATCATATCTGCATAATATGGTTAATAATATGAGTTAGATAGATAATAGTGAGTGTAATAAATATAGTAATTGATGTTCTATCGCTCATATTAGCACAATATGGCTAATAATATGAGTTAGATTGATAATAATAACAGTAATAAGTATAGTAATTGTCGTTCTATCGATAATATAAGCATAATATGGCTAATAATATGAGTTAGATTGATAATACTAAGAGTAGTGAGTATAGTAATTGTCGTTCTATCGATCATATAAGCATAATATGGTTAATAATATGAGTTAGATTGATAATAATAAGAGTAATAAGTATAGTATTTGTCGTTCTATCGATCATATAAGCATAATATGGCTAATAATACGAGTTAGATTGATAATAATAAGAGTAATAAGTATAGTAATTGTCTTTCTATCGATCATTTAAGCATAATATGGCTAATAATATGAGTTAGATTGATAATAATAAGAGTAATAAGTATAGTAATTGTCGTTCTATCGATCATTTAAGCATAATATGGCTAATAATATGAGTTAGGTTGATAATAATAACAGTAATAAGTATAGTAATTGTCGTTCTATCGATAATATGAGCATAATATGGCTAATAATATGAGTTAGATTGATAATACTAAGAGTAGTGAGTATAGTAATTCTCGTTCTAGCGATCATATAAGCATAATATGGCTAATAATATGAGTTAGATTGATAATAATAAGAGTAATGAGTATAGTAATTGTCGTTCTATCGATCATAGAAGCATAATATGGCTAATAATATGAGTTAGATTGATAATACTAAGAGTAGTGAGTATAGTAATTCTCGTTCTATCGATCATATAAGCATAATATGGCTCATAATATGAGTTAGATTGATAATAATAAGCGTAATAAGTATAGTAATTGTCGTTCTATCGATCATTTAAGCATAATATGGCTAATAATATGAGTTAGATTGATAATAATAAGAGTAATAACTACAGTAATTGTCGTTCTCTCGATCATATAAGCATAATATGGCTAATAATATGAGTTAGATTGATAATACTAAGAGTAGTGAGTATAGTAATTCTCGTTCTATCGATCATACAAGCATAATATGGCTAATAATATGAGTTAGATTGATAATAATAAGAGTAATGAGTATAGTAATTGTAGTTCTATCGACCACTTAAGCATAATATGGCTAATAATATGAGTCAGATTGATAATAATAACAGTAATAAGTATAGTAATTGTAGTTCTATCGATAATATAAGCATAATATGGCTAATAATATGAGTTAGATTGATAATAATAAGAGTAATAAGTATAGTAATTGTCGTTCTATCGATCATTTAAGCATAATATGCCTAATAATACGAGTTAGATTGATAATAATAAGCGTAATAAGTATAGTAATTGTCGTTCTATCGATCATATAAGCATAATATGCCTAATAATACGAGTTAGAGTGATAATACTAAGAGTAGTGAGTAAAGTAATTCTCATTCTATCGATCATATAAGCATAATATGGCTAATAATATGAGTTAGATTGATAATAATAAGAGTAATGGGTATAGTAATTGTAGTTCTATCGATCATATCTGCATAATATGGCTAATAATATGAGTTAGATTGATAATAATAAGCGTAATAAGTATAGTAATTGTCGTTCTATCGATCATTTAAGCATAATATGGCTAATAATATGAGTTAGATTGATAATAATAAGAGTAATAACTACAGTAATTGTCGTTCTCTCGATCATATAAGCATAATATGGCTAATAATATGAGTTAGATTGATAATACTAAGAGTAGTGAGTATAGTAATTCTCGTTCTATCGATCATATAAGCATAATATGGCTAATAATATGAGTTAGATTGATAATAATAAGAGTAATGAGTGTAGTAATTGTAGTTCTATCGACCATTTAAGCATAATATGGCTAATAATATGAGTCAGATTGATAATAATAACAGTAATAAGTATAGTAATTGTCGTTCTATCGATAATATAAGCATAAAGAGCTAATAATATGAGTTAGATTTATAATAATAAGAGTAATAAGTATAGTAACTGTCGTTCTATCGATCATGTAAGCACAATATGGCTAATAATATGAGTTAGATTGATAATAATAAGAGTAATAAGTATAGTAATTGTCGTTCTATCGATCATATCTGCATAATATGGTTAATAATATGAGTTAGATTGATAATAATAACAGTAATAAGTATAGTAATTGTCGTTCTATCGATAATATAAGCATAAAGAGCTAATAATATGAGTTAGATTTATAATAATAAGAGTAATAAGTATAGTAACTGTCGTTCTATCGATCATGTAAGCACAATATGGCTAATAATATGAGTTAGATTGATAATAATAAGAGTAATAAGTATAGTAATTGTCGTTCTATCGATCATATCTGCATAATATGGTTAATAATATGAGTTAGATTGATAATAATAAGAGTAATAAGTATAGTAATTGTCGTTATATCGATCATATAACCATAATATGGCTAATAGCATGAGTTGGATTGATAATAATAAGAGTAATGAGTATAGTAATTGTAGTTCTATCGATCATATCTGCATAATATGGTTAATAATATGAGTTAGATTGATAATAGTGAGTGTAATAAATATAGTAATTGATGTTCTATCGCTCATATTAGCACAATATGGCTAATAATATGAGTTAGATTGATAATAATAACAGTAATAAGTATAGTAATTGTCGTTCTATCGATAATATAAGCATAATATGGCTAATAATATGAGTTAGATTGATAATACTAAGAGTAGTGAGTATAGTAATTGTCGTTCTATCGATCATATAAGCATAATATGGTTAATAATATGAGTTAGATTGATAATAATAACAGTAATAAGTATAGTATTTGTCGTTCTATCGATCATATAAGCATAATATGGCTAATAATACGAGTTATATTGATAATAATAAGAGTAATAAGTATAGTAATTGTCTTTCTATCGATCATTTAAGCATAATATGGCTAATAATATGAGTTAGATTGATAATAATAAGAGTAATAAGTATAGTAATTGTCGTTCTATCGATCATTTAAGCATAATATGGCTAATAATATGAGTTAGGTTGATAATAATAACAGTAATAAGTATAGTAATTGTCGTTCTATCGATAATATGAGCATAATATGGCTAATAATATGAGTTAGATTGATAATACTAAGAGTAGTGAGTATAGTAATTCTCGTTCTATCGATCATATAAGCATAATATGGCTAATAATATGAGTTAGATTGATAATAATAAGAGTAATGAGTATAGTAATTGTCGTTCTATCGATCATAGAAGCATAATATGGCTAATAATATGAGTTAGATTGATAATACTAAGAGTAGTGAGTATAGTAATTCTCGTTCTATCGATCATATAAGCATAATATGGCTAATAATATGAGTTAGATTGATAAATAAATAAGAGTAATGAGTATAGTAATTGTAGTTCTATCGATCATATCTGCATAATATGGTTAATAATATGAGTTAGATTCATAATAATAAGAGTAGTAAGTATAGTATTTGTCGTTCTATCGATCATATAAGCATAATATGGCTAATAATATGAGGTAGATTGATAATAATAAGAGTAATAAGTATAGTAATTGCCGTTCTATCGATCATTTAAGCATAATATGGGTAATAATATGAGTCAGATTGATAATAATAACAGTAATAAGTATAGTAATTGTCGTTCTATCGATAATATAAGCATAATATGGCTAATAATATGAGTTAGATTGATAATACTAAGAGTAGTGAGTATAGTAATTCTCGTTCTATCGATCATATAAGCATAATATGGCTAATAATATGAGTTAGATTGATAATAATAAGAGTAATAAGCATAGTAATTGTCGTTCTATCGATAATATAAGCATAATATGGCTAATAATATGAGTTAGATTGATAATACTAAGAGTAGTGAGTATAGTAATTCTCGTCCTATCGATCATATAAGCATAATATGGCTAATAATATGAGTTAGATTGATAATAATAAGAGTAATGAGTATAGTAATTCTAGTTCTATCGATCATTTAAGCATAATATGGCTAATAATATGAGTTAGATTGATAATAATAAGAGTAATAAGTATAGTAATTGTCGTTCTCTCGATCATATAAGCATAATATGGCTAATAATATGAGTTAGAGTGATAATACTAAGAGTAGTGAGTATAGTAATTCTCATTCTATCGATCATATAAGCATAATATGGCTAATAATATGAGTTAGATTGATAATAATAACAGTAATAAGTATAGTAATTGTCGTTCTATCGATAATATAAGCATAATATGGCTAATAATATGAGTTAGATTGATAATAATAAGAGTAATGAGTATAGTAATTGTAGTTCTATCGATCATATCGTCATAATATGGTTAATAATATGAGTTAGATTCATAATAATAAGAGTAATAAGTATAGTAATTGTCGTTCTATCGATCATATAAGCATAATATGGCTAATAATATGAGTGAGATTGATAATAATAAGAGTAATAAGTATAGTATTTGTCGTTCTATCGATCGTATAAGCATAATATGGCTAATAATACGAGTTAGATTGATAATACTAAGAGTAGTGAGTATAGTAATTCTCGTTCTATCTATCATATAAGCATAATATGGCTAATAATATGAGTGAGATTGATAATAATAAGAGTAATAAGTATAGTATTTGTCGTTCTATCGATCATATAAGCATAATAAGGCTAATAATATGAGTTAGAGCGATAATACTAAGAGTAGTGAGTATAAAAATTCTCATTCTATCGATCATATAAGCATAATATGGCTAATAATATGAGTTAGATTGATAATAATAACAGTAATAAGTATAGTAATTGTCGTTCTATCGATAATATAAGCATAATATGGCTAATAATATGAGTTAGATTGATAATACTAAGAGTAGTGAGTATAGTAATTGTCGTTCTATCGATCATATAAGCATAATATGGCTAATAATATGAGTTAGATTGATAATACTAAGAGTAGTGAGTATAGTAATTGTCGTTCTATCGATCATATAAGCATAATATGGCTAATAATATGAGTTAGATTGATAATACTAAGAGTAGTGAGTATAGTAATTCTCGTTCTATCGATCATATAAGCATAATATGGCTAATAATATGAGTTAGATTGATAATAATAAGAGTAATAACTACAGTAATTGTCGTTCTATCGATCATATAAGCATAATAAGGCTAATAATATGAGTTAGAGTGATAATACTAAGAGTAGTGAGTATAAAAATTCTCATTCTATCGATCATATAAGCATAATATGGCTAATAATATGAGTTAGATTGATAATAATAACAGTAATAAGTATAGTAATTGTCGTTCTATCGATAATATAAGCATAATATGGCTAATAATATGAGTTAGATTGATAATAATAAGAGTAATGAGTATAGTAATTGTAGTTCTATCGATCATTTAAGCATAATATGTCTAATAATATGAGTTAGATTGATAATAATAACAGTAATAAGTATAGTAGTTGTCGTTCTATCGATAATATAACCATAATATGGCTAGTAATATGAGTTAGATTGATAATACTAAGAGTAGTGAGTATAGTAATTCTCGTTCTATCGATCATATAAGCGTAATATGGCTAATATTATGAGTTAGATTGATAATAATAAGAGTAATAACTACAGTAATTGACGTTCTATCGATCATATAAGCATAATAAGGCTAATAATATGAGTTAGAGTGATAATACTAAGAGTAGTGAGTATAGTAATTCTCATTCTATCGATCATATAAGCATAATATGGCTAATAATATGAGTTAGATTGATAATAATAACAGTAATAAGTATAGTAATTGTCGTTCTATCGATAATATAAGCATAATATGGCTAATAATATGAGTTAGATTGATAATACTAAGAGTAGTGAGTATAGTAATTGTCGTTCTATCGATCATATAAGCATAATATGGCTAATAATATGAGTTAGATTGATAATAATAAGAGTAATAAGTATAGTATTTGTCGTTCTATCGATCATGTAAGCATAATATGGCTAATAATACGTGTTAGATTGATAATAATAAGAGTAATAAGTATAGTAATTGTCGTACTATCGATCATTTAAGCATAATATGGCTAATAATATGAGTTAGATTGATAATAATAACAGTAATAAGTATAGTAATTGTCGTTCTATCGATAATATAAGCCTACTATGGCTAATAATATGAGTTAGATTGATAATACTAAGAGTAGTGAGTATAGTAATTCTCGTTCTATCGATCATATAAGCATAATATGGCTAATAATATGAGTTAGATTGATAATAATAAGAGTAATGAGTATAGTAATTGTAGTTCAATCGATCATATCGGCATAATATGGTTAATAATATGAGTTAGATTCATAATATTAAGAGTAATAAGTATAGTGTTTGTCGTTCTATCGATCGTATAAGCATAATATGGCTAATAATACGAGTTAGATTGATAATACTAAGAGTAGTGAGTATAGTAATTCTCGTTCTATCTATCATATAAGCATAATATGGCTAATAATATGAGTGAGATTGATAATAATAAGAGTAATAAGTATAGTATTTGTCGTTCTATCGATCATATAAGCATAATAAGGCTAATAATATGAGTTAGAGCGATAATACTAAGAGTAGTGAGTATAAAAATTCTCATTCTATCGATCATATAAGCATAATATGGCTAATAATATGAGTTAGATTGATAATAATAACAGTAATAAGTATAGTAATTGTCGTTCTATCGATAATATAAGCATAATATGGCTAATAATATGAGTTAGATTGATAATACTAAGAGTAGTGAGTATAGTAATTGTCGTTCTATCGATCATATAAGCATAATATGGCTAATAATATGAGTTAGATTGATAATACTAAGAGTAGTGAGTATAGTAATTGTCGTTCTATCGATCATATAAGCATAATATGGCTAATAATATGAGTTAGATTGATAATACTAAGAGTAGTGAGTATAGTAATTCTCGTTCTATCGATCATATAAGCATAATATGGCTAATAATATGAGTTAGATTGATAATAATAAGAGTAATAACTACAGTAATTGTCGTTCTATCGATCATATAAGCATAATAAGGCTAATAATATGAGTTAGAGTGATAATACTAAGAGTAGTGAGTATAAAAATTCTCATTCTATCGATCATATAAGCATAATATGGCTAATAATATGAGTTAGATTGATAATAATAACAGTAATAAGTATAGTAATTGTCGTTCTATCGATAATATAAGCATAATATGGCTAATAATATGAGTTAGATTGATAATAATAAGAGTAATGAGTATAGTAATTGTAGTTCTATCGATCATTTAAGCATAATATGTCTAATAATATGAGTTAGATTGATAATAATAACAGTAATAAGTATAGTAGTTGTCGTTCTATCGATAATATAACCATAATATGGCTAGTAATATGAGTTAGATTGATAATACTAAGAGTAGTGAGTATAGTAATTCTCGTTCTATCGATCATATAAGCGTAATATGGCTAATATTATGAGTTAGATTGATAATAATAAGAGTAATAACTACAGTAATTGACGTTCTATCGATCATATAAGCATAATAAGGCTAATAATATGAGTTAGAGTGATAATACTAAGAGTAGTGAGTATAGTAATTCTCATTCTATCGATCATATAAGCATAATATGGCTAATAATATGAGTTAGATTGATAATAATAACAGTAATAAGTATAGTAATTGTCGTTCTATCGATAATATAAGCATAATATGGCTAATAATATGAGTTAGATTGATAATACTAAGAGTAGTGAGTATAGTAATTGTCGTTCTATCGATCATATAAGCATAATATGGCTAATAATATGAGTTAGATTGATAATAATAAGAGTAATAAGTATAGTAATTGTCGTACTATCGATCATTTAAGCATAATATGGCTAATAATATGAGTTAGATTGATAATAATAACAGTAATAAGTATAGTAATTGTCGTTCTATCGATAATATAAGCCTACTATGGCTAATAATATGAGTTAGATTGATAATACTAAGAGTAGTGAGTATAGTAATTCTCGTTCTATCGATCATATAAGCATAATATGGCTAATAATATGAGTTAGATTGATAATAATAAGAGTAATGAGTATAGTAATTGTAGTTCAATCGATCATATCGGCATAATATGGTTAATAATATGAGTTAGATTCATAATATTAAGAGTAATAAGTATAGTAATTGTCGTTCTATCGATCATATAAGCATAATATGGCTAATAATATGAGTTAGATTGATAATACTAAGAGTAGTGAGTATAGTAATTCTCGTTCTATCGATCATATAAGCATAATATGGCTAATAATATGAGTTAGATTGATAATAATAACAGTAATAAGTATAGTAATTGTCGTTCTATCGATAATATAAGCATAATATGGCTAATAATATGAGTTAGATTGATAATACTAAGAGTAGTGAGTATAGTAATTCTCGTTCTATCGATCATATAAGCATAATATGGCTAATAATATGAGTTAGATTGATAATAATAAGAGTAATAACTACAGTAATTGTCGTTCTATCGATCATATAAGCATAATAAGGCTAATAATATGAGTTAGATTGATAATAATAAGAGTAATAAGTATAGTAATTGTCGTTCTCTGGATCATATAAGCATAATATGGCTAATAATATGAGTTAGATTGATAATACTAAGAGTAGTGAGTATAGTAATTCTCATTCTATCGATCATTTAAGCATAATATGGCTAATAATATGATTTAGATTGATAATAATAACAGTAATAAGTATAGTAATTGTCGTTCTATCGATAATATAAGCATAATATGGCTAATAATATGAGTTAGATTGATAATACTAAGAGTAGTGAGTATAGTAATTCTCGTTCTATCGATCATATAAGCATAATATGGCTAATAATATGAGTTAGATTGATAATAATAAGAGTAATGAGTATAGTAATTGTAGTTCTATCGATCATATCGGCATAATATGGTTAATAATATGAGTTAGATTCATAATAATAAGAGTAATAAGTATAGTAATTGTCGTTCTATCGATCATGTAAGCATAATATGGCTAATAATATGAGTTAGAGTGATAATACTAAGAGTAGTGAGTATAGTAATTCTCATTCTATCGATCATTTAAGCATAATATGTCTAATAATATGAGTTAGATTGATAATAATAACAGTAATAAGTATAGTAGTTGTCGTTCTATCGATAATATAACCATAATATGGCTAGTAATATGAGTTAGATTGATAATACTAAGAGTAGTGAGTATAGTAATTCTCGTTCTATCGATCATATAAGCGTAATATGGCTAATATTATGAGTTAGATTGATAATAATAAGAGTAATAACTACAGTAATTGTCGTTCTATCGATCATATAAGCATAATAAGGCTAATAATATGAGTTAGATTGATAATAATAAGAGTAATAAGTATAGTAATTGTCGTTCTCTGGATCATATAAGCATAATATGGCTAATAATATGAGTGAGATTGATAATACTAAGAGTAGTGAGTATAGTAATTCTCATTCTATCGATCATTTAAGCATAATATGGCTAATAATATGATTTAGATTGATAATAATAACAGTAATAAGTATAGTAATTGTCGTTCTATCGATAATATAAGCATAATATGGCTAATAATATGAGTTAGATTGATAATACTAAGAGTAGTGAGTATAGTAATTCTCGTTCTATCGATCATATAAGCATAATATGGCTAATAATATGAGTTAGATTGATAATAATAAGAGTAATGAGTATAGTAATTGTAGTTCTATCGATCATATCGGCATAATATGGTTAATAATATGAGTTAGATTCATAATAATAAGAGTAATAACTACAGTAATTGACGTTCTATCGATCATATAAGCATAATAAGGCTAATAATATGAGTTAGAGTGATAATACTAAGAGTAGTGAGTATAGTAATTCTCATTCTATCGATCATATAAGCATAATATGGCTAATAATATGAGTTAGATTGATAATAATAACAGTAATAAGTATAGTAATTGTCGTTCTATCGATAATATAAGCATAATATGGCTAATAATATGAGTTAGATTGATAATACTAAGAGTAGTGAGTATAGTAATTGTCGTTCTATCGATCATATAAGCATAATATGGCTAATAATATGAGTTAGATTGATAATAATAAGAGTAATAAGTATAGTATTTGTCGTTCTATCGATCATGTAAGCATAATATGGCTAATAATACGTGTTAGATTGATAATAATAAGAGTAATAAGTATAGTAATTGTCGCACTATCGATCATTTAAGCATAATATGGCTAATAATATGAGTTAGATTGATAATAATAACAGTAATAAGTATAGTAATTGTCGTTCTATCGATAATATAAGCCTACTATGGCTAATAATATGAGTTAGATTGATAATACTAAGAGTAGTGAGTATAGTAATTCTCGTTCTATCGATCATATAAGCATAATATGGCTAATAATATGAGTTAGATTGATAATAATAAGAGTAATGAGTATAGTAATTGTAGTTCAATCGATCATATCGGCATAATATGGTTAATAATATGAGTTAGATTCATAATATTAAGAGTAATAAGTATAGTAATTGTCGTTCTATCGATCATATAAGCATAATATGGCTAATAATATGAGTTAGATTGATAATACTAAGAGTAGTGAGTATAGTAATTCTCGTTCTATCGATCATATAAGCATAATATGGCTAATAATATGAGTTAGATTGATAATAATAACAGTAATAAGTATAGTAATTGTCGTTCTATCGATAATATAAGCATAATATGGCTAATAATATGAGTTAGATTGATAATACTAAGAGTAGTGAGTATAGTAATTCTCGTTCTATCGATCATATAAGCATAATATGGCTAATAATATGAGTTAGATTGATAATAATAAGAGTAATAACTACAGTAATTGTCGTTCTATCGATCATATAAGCATAATAAGGCTAATAATATGAGTTAGATTGATAATAATAAGAGTAATAAGTATAGTAATTGTCGTTCTCTGGATCATATAAGCATAATATGGCTAATAATATGAGTTAGATTGATAATACTAAGAGTAGTGAGTATAGTAATTCTCATTCTATCGATCATTTAAGCATAATATGGCTAATAATATGATTTAGATTGATAATAATAACAGTAATAAGTATAGTAATTGTCGTTCTATCGATAATATAAGCATAATATGGCTAATAATATGAGTTAGATTGATAATACTAAGAGTAGTGAGTATAGTAATTCTCGTTCTATCGATCATATAAGCATAATATGGCTAATAATATGAGTTAGATTGATAATAATAAGAGTAATGAGTATAGTAATTGTAGTTCTATCGATCATATCGGCATAATATGGTTAATAATATGAGTTAGATTCATAATAATAAGAGTAATAAGTATAGTAATTGTCGTTCTATCGATCATATAAGCATAATATGGCTAATAATATGAGTTAGATTGATAATAATAAGAGTAATAAGTATAGTAATTGTCGTTCTCTCGATCATATAAGCATAATATGGCTAACAATATGAGTTAGATTGATAATAATAAGAGTAATGAGTATAGTAATTGTAGTTCTATGGATCATTTAAGCATAATATGGCTAATAATATGAGTTAGATTGATAATAATAAGAGTAATGAGTATAGTAATTCTCATTCTATCGATCATATAAGCATAATATGGCTAATAATATGAGTTAGATTGATAATAATAACAGTAATAAGTATAGTAATTGTCGTTCTATCGATAATATAAGCATAATATGGCTAATAATATGAGTTAGATTGATAATACTAAGAGTAGTGAGTATAGTAATTCTCGTTCTATCGATCATATAAGCATAATATGGCTAATAATATGAGTTAGATTGATAATAATAAGAGTAATGAGTATAGTAATTGTAGTTCTATCGATCATATCGTCATAATATGGTTAATAATATGAGTTAGATTCATAATAATAAGAGTAATAAGTATAGTAATTGTCGTTCTATCGATCATATAAGCATAATATGGCTAATAATATGAGTGAGATTGATAATAATAAGAGTAATAAGTATAGTATTTGTCGTTCTATCGATCGTATAAGCATAATATGGCTAATAATACGAGTTAGATTGATAATACTAAGAGTAGTGAGTATAGTAATTCTCGTTCTATCTATCATATAAGCATAATATGGCTAATAATATGAGTGAGATTGATAATAATAAGAGTAATAAGTATAGTATTTGTCGTTCTATCGATCATATAAGCATAATAAGGCTAATAATATGAGTTAGAGCGATAATACTAAGAGTAGTGAGTATAAAAATTCTCATTCTATCGATCATATAAGCATAATATGGCTAATAATATGAGTTAGATTGATAATAATAACAGTAATAAGTATAGTAATTGTCGTTCTATCGATAATATAAGCATAATATGGCTAATAATATGAGTTAGATTGATAATACTAAGAGTAGTGAGTATAGTAATTGTCGTTCTATCGATCATATAAGCATAATATGGCTAATAATATGAGTTAGATTGATAATACTAAGAGTAGTGAGTATAGTAATTCTCGTTCTATCGATCATATAAGCATAATATGGCTAATAATATGAGTTAGATTGATAATAATAAGAGTAATAACTACAGTAATTGTCGTTCTATCGATCATATAAGCATAATAAGGCTAATAATATGAGTTAGATTGATAATAATAAGAGTAATAAGTATAGTAATTGTCGTTCTCTGGATCATATAAGCATAATATGGCTAATAATATGAGTTAGATTGATAATACTAAGAGTAGTGAGTATAGTAATTCTCATTCTATCGATCATTTAAGCATAATATGGCTAATAATATGATTTAGATTGATAATAATAACAGTAATAAGTATAGTAATTGTCGTTCTATCGATAATATAAGCATAATATGGCTAATAATATGAGTTAGATTGATAATACTAAGAGTAGTGAGTATAGTAATTCTCGTTCTATCGATCATATAAGCATAATATGGCTAATAATATGAGTTAGATTGATAATAATAAGAGTAATGAGTATAGTAATTGTAGTTCTATCGATCATATCGGCATAATATGGTTAATAATATGAGTTAGATTCATAATAATAAGAGTAATAAGTATAGTAATTGTCGTTCTATCGATCATATAAGCATAATATGGCTAATAATATGAGTTAGATTGATAATAATAAGAGTAATAAGTATAGTAATTGTCGTTCTCTCGATCATATAAGCATAATATGGCTAACAATATGAGTTAGATTGATAATAATAAGAGTAATGAGTATAGTAATTGTAGTTCTATGGATCATTTAAGCATAATATGGCTAATAATATGAGTTAGATTGATAATAATAAGAGTAATGAGTATAGTAATTCTCATTCTATCGATCATATAAGCATAATATGGCTAATAATATGAGTTAGATTGATAATAATAACAGTAATAAGTATAGTAATTGTCGTTCTATCGATAATATAAGCATAATATGGCTAATAATATGAGTTAGATTGATAATACTAAGAGTAGTGAGTATAGTAATTCTCGTTCTATCGATCATATAAGCATAATATGGCTAATAATATGAGTTAGATTGATAATAATAAGAGTAATGAGTATAGTAATTGTAGTTCTATCGATCATATCGTCATAATATGGTTAATAATATGAGTTAGATTCATAATAATAAGAGTAATAAGTATAGTAATTGTCGTTCTATCGATCATATAAGCATAATATGGCTAATAATATGAGTGAGATTGATAATAATAAGAGTAATAAGTATAGTATTTGTCGTTCTATCGATCGTATAAGCATAATATGGCTAATAATACGAGTTAGATTGATAATACTAAGAGTAGTGAGTATAGTAATTCTCGTTCTATCTATCATATAAGCATAATATGGCTAATAATATGAGTGAGATTGATAATAATAAGAGTAATAAGTATAGTATTTGTCGTTCTATCGATCATATAAGCATAATAAGGCTAATAATATGAGTTAGAGCGATAATACTAAGAGTAGTGAGTATAAAAATTCTCATTCTATCGATCATATAAGCATAATATGGCTAATAATATGAGTTAGATTGATAATAATAACAGTAATAAGTATAGTAATTGTCGTTCTATCGATAATATAAGCATAATATGGCTAATAATATGAGTTAGATTGATAATACTAAGAGTAGTGAGTATAGTAATTGTCGTTCTATCGATCATATAAGCATAATATGGCTAATAATATGAGTTAGATTGATAATACTAAGAGTAGTGAGTATAGTAATTCTCGTTCTATCGATCATATAAGCATAATATGGCTAATAATATGAGTTAGATTGATAATAATAAGAGTAATAACTACAGTAATTGTCGTTCTATCGATCATATAAGCATAATAAGGCTAATAATATGAGTTAGAGTGATAATACTAAGAGTAGTGAGTATAAAAATTCTCATTCTATCGATCATATAAGCATAATATGGCTAATAATATGAGTTAGATTGATAATAATAACAGTAATAAGTATAGTAATTGTCGTTCTATCGATAATATAAGCATAATATGGCTAATAATATGAGTTAGATTGATAATAATAAGAGTAATAACTACAGTAATTGTCGTTCTATCGATCATATAAGCATAATAAGACTAATAATATGAGTTAGAGTGATAATACTAAGAGTAGTGAGTATAGTAATTCTCATTCTATCGATCATATAAGCATAATATGGCTAATAATATGAGTTAGATTCATAATAATAAGAGTAATAAGTATAGTAATTGTCGTTCTATCGATCATATAAGCATAATATGGCTAATAATATGAGTTAGATTGATAATAATAAGAGTAATAAGTATAGTAATTGTCGTTCTCTCGATCATATAAGCATAATATGGCTAATAATATGAGTTAGATTGATAATAATAAGAGTAATGAGTATAGCAATTGTAGTTCTATCGATCATTTAAGCATAATATGGCTAATAATATGAGTTAGATTGATAATAATAAGAGTAATGAGTATAGTAATTGTAGTTCTATCGATCATATCTGCATAATATGGTTAATAATATGAGTTAGATTCATAATAATAAGAGTAGTAAGTATAGTATTTGTCGTTCTATCGATCATATAAGCATAATATGGCTAATAATATGAGGTAGATTGATAATAATAAGAGTAATAAGTATAGTAATTGCCGTTCTATCGATCATTTAAGCATAATATGGGTAATAATATGAGTCAGATTGATAATAATAACAGTAATAAGTATAGTAATTGTCGTTCTATCGATAATATAAGCATAATATGGCTAATAATATGAGTTAGATTGATAATAATAAGAGTAATAAGTATAGTAATTGTCGTTCTCTCGATCATATAAGCATAATATGGCTAATAATATGAGTTAGAGTGATAATACTAAGAGTAGTGAGTATAGTAATTCTCATTCTATCGATCATATAAGCATAATATGGCTAATAATATGAGTTAGATTGATAATAATAACAGTAATAAGTATAGTAATTGTCGTTCTATCGATAATATAAGCATAATATGGCTAATAATATGAGTTAGATTGATAATAATAAGAGTAATGAGTATAGTAATTGTAGTTCTATCGATCATATCGTCATAATATGGTTAATAATATGAGTTAGATTCATAATAATAAGAGTAATAAGTATAGTAATTGTCGTTCTATCGATCATATAAGCATAATATGGCTAATAATATGAGTGAGATTGATAATAATAAGAGTAATAAGTATAGTATTTGTCGTTCTATCGATCGTATAAGCATAATATGGCTAATAATACGAGTTAGATTGATAATACTAAGAGTAGTGAGTATAGTAATTGTCGTTCTATCGATCATATAAGCATAATATGGCTAATAATATGAGTGAGATTGATAATAATAAGAGTAATAAGTATAGTATTTGTCGTTCTATCGATCGTATAAGCATAATATGGCTAATAATACGAGTTAGATTGATAATACTAAGAGTAGTGAGTATAGTAATTCTCGTTCTATCTATCATATAAGCATAATATGGCTAATAATATGAGTGAGATTGATAATAATAAGAGTAATAAGTATAGTATTTGTCGTTCTATCGATCATATAAGCATAATAAGGCTAATAATATGAGTTAGAGCGATAATACTAAGAGTAGTGAGTATAAAAATTCTCATTCTATCGATCATATAAGCATAATATGGCTAATAATATGAGTTAGATTGATAATAATAACAGTAATAAGTATAGTAATTGTCGTTCTATCGATAATATAAGCATAATATGGCTAATAATATGAGTTAGATTGATAATACTAAGAGTAGTGAGTATAGTAATTGTCGTTCTATCGATCATATAAGCATAATATGGCTAATAATATGAGTTAGATTGATAATACTAAGAGTAGTGAGTATAGTAATTCTCGTTCTATCGATCATATAAGCATAATATGGCTAATAATATGAGTTAGATTGATAATAATAAGAGTAATAACTACAGTAATTGTCGTTCTATCGATCATATAAGCATAATAAGGCTAATAATATGAGTTAGAGTGATAATACTAAGAGTAGTGAGTATAAAAATTCTCATTCTATCGATCATATAAGCATAATATGGCTAATAATATGAGTTAGATTGATAATAATAACAGTAATAAGTATAGTAATTGTCGTTCTATCGATAATATAAGCATAATATGGCTAATAATATGAGTTAGATTGATAATAATAAGAGTAATAACTACAGTAATTGTCGTTCTATCGATCATATAAGCATAATAAGACTAATAATATGAGTTAGAGTGATAATACTAAGAGTAGTGAGTATAGTAATTCTCATTCTATCGATCATATAAGCATAATATGGCTAATAATATGAGTTAGATTCATAATAATAAGAGTAATAAGTATAGTAATTGTCGTTCTATCGATCATATAAGCATAATATGGCTAATAATATGAGTTAGATTGATAATAATAAGAGTAATAAGTATAGTAATTGTCGTTCTCTCGATCATATAAGCATAATATGGCTAATAATATGAGTTAGATTGATAATAATAAGAGTAATGAGTATAGCAATTGTAGTTCTATCGATCATTTAAGCATAATATGGCTAATAATATGAGTTAGATTGATAATAATAAGAGTAATGAGTATAGTAATTGTAGTTCTATCGATCATATCTGCATAATATGGTTAATAATATGAGTTAGATTCATAATAATAAGAGTAGTAAGTATAGTATTTGTCGTTCTATCGATCATATAAGCATAATATGGCTAATAATATGAGGTAGATTGATAATAATAAGAGTAATAAGTATAGTAATTGCCGTTCTATCGATCATTTAAGCATAATATGGGTAATAATATGAGTCAGATTGATAATAATAACAGTAATAAGTATAGTAATTGTCGTTCTATCGATAATATAAGCATAATATGGCTAATAATATGAGTTAGATTGATAATAATAAGAGTAATAAGTATAGTAATTGTCGTTCTCTCGATCATATAAGCATAATATGGCTAATAATATGAGTTAGAGTGATAATACTAAGAGTAGTGAGTATAGTAATTCTCATTCTATCGATCATATAAGCATAATATGGCTAATAATATGAGTTAGATTGATAATAATAACAGTAATAAGTATAGTAATTGTCGTTCTATCGATAATATAAGCATAATATGGCTAATAATATGAGTTAGATTGATAATAATAAGAGTAATGAGTATAGTAATTGTAGTTCTATCGATCATATCGTCATAATATGGTTAATAATATGAGTTAGATTCATAATAATAAGAGTAATAAGTATAGTAATTGTCGTTCTATCGATCATATAAGCATAATATGGCTAATAATATGAGTGAGATTGATAATAATAAGAGTAATAAGTATAGTATTTGTCGTTCTATCGATCGTATAAGCATAATATGGCTAATAATACGAGTTAGATTGATAATACTAAGAGTAGTGAGTATAGTAATTCTCGTTCTATCTATCATATAAGCATAATATGGCTAATAATATGAGTGAGATTGATAATAATAAGAGTAATAAGTATAGTATTTGTCGTTCTATCGATCATATAAGCATAATAAGGCTAATAATATGAGTTAGAGCGATAATACTAAGAGTAGTGAGTATAAAAATTCTCATTCTATCGATCATATAAGCATAATATGGCTAATAATATGAGTTAGATTGATAATAATAACAGTAATAAGTATAGTAATTGTCGTTCTATCGATAATATAAGCATAATATGGCTAATAATATGAGTTAGATTGATAATACTAAGAGTAGTGAGTATAGTAATTGTCGTTCTATCGATCATATAAGCATAATATGGCTAATAATATGAGTTAGATTGATAATACTAAGAGTAGTGAGTATAGTAATTGTCGTTCTATCGATCATATAAGCATAATATGGCTAATAATATGAGTTAGATTGATAATACTAAGAGTAGTGAGTATAGTAATTCTCGTTCTATCGATCATATAAGCATAATATGGCTAATAATATGAGTTAGATTGATAATAATAAGAGTAATAACTACAGTAATTGTCGTTCTATCGATCATATAAGCATAATAAGGCTAATAATATGAGTTAGAGTGATAATACTAAGAGTAGTGAGTATAAAAATTCTCATTCTATCTATCATATAAGCATAATATGGCTAATAATATGAGTTAGATTGATAATAATAACAGTAATAAGTATAGTAATTGTCGTTCTATCGATAATATAAGCATAATATGGCTAATAATATGAGTTAGATTGATAATAATAAGAGTAATGAGTATAGTAATTGTAGTTCTATCGATCATTTAAGCATAATATGTCTAATAATATGAGTTAGATTGATAATAATAACAGTAATAAGTATAGTAGTTGTCGTTCTATCGATAATATAACCATAATATGGCTAGTAATATGAGTTAGATTGATAATACTAAGAGTAGTGAGTATAGTAATTCTCGTTCTATCGATCATATAAGCGTAATATGGCTAATATTATGAGTTAGATTGATAATAATAAGAGTAATAACTACAGTAATTGACGTTCTATCGATCATATAAGCATAATAAGGCTAATAATATGAGTTAGAGTGATAATACTAAGAGTAGTGAGTATAGTAATTCTCATTCTATCGATCATATAAGCATAATATGGCTAATAATATGAGTTAGATTGATAATAATAACAGTAATAAGTATAGTAATTGTCGTTCTATCGATAATATAAGCATAATATGGCTAATAATATGAGTTAGATTGATAATACTAAGAGTAGTGAGTATAGTAATTGTCGTTCTATCGATCATATAAGCATAATATGGCTAATAATATGAGTTAGATTGATAATAATAAGAGTAATAAGTATAGTATTTGTCGTTCTATCGATCATGTAAGCATAATATGGCTAATAATACGTGTTAGATTGATAATAATAAGAGTAATAAGTATAGTAATTGTCGTACTATCGATCATTTAAGCATAATATGGCTAATAATATGAGTTAGATTGATAATAATAACAGTAATAAGTATAGTAATTGTCGTTCTATCGATAATATAAGCCTACTATGGCTAATAATATGAGTTAGATTGATAATACTAAGAGTAGTGAGTATAGTAATTCTCGTTCTATCGATCATATAAGCATAATATGGCTAATAATATGAGTTAGATTGATAATAATAAGAGTAATGAGTATAGTAATTGTAGTTCAATCGATCATATCGGCATAATATGGTTAATAATATGAGTTAGATTCATAATATTAAGAGTAATAAGTATAGTATTTGTCGTTCTATCGATCGTATAAGCATAATATGGCTAATAATACGAGTTAGATTGATAATACTAAGAGTAGTGAGTATAGTAATTCTCGTTCTATCTATCATATAAGCATAATATGGCTAATAATATGAGTGAGATTGATAATAATAAGAGTAATAAGTATAGTATTTGTCGTTCTATCGATCATATAAGCATAATAAGGCTAATAATATGAGTTAGAGCGATAATACTAAGAGTAGTGAGTATAAAAATTCTCATTCTATCGATCATATAAGCATAATATGGCTAATAATATGAGTTAGATTGATAATAATAACAGTAATAAGTATAGTAATTGTCGTTCTATCGATAATATAAGCATAATATGGCTAATAATATGAGTTAGATTGATAATACTAAGAGTAGTGAGTATAGTAATTGTCGTTCTATCGATCATATAAGCATAATATGGCTAATAATATGAGTTAGATTGATAATACTAAGAGTAGTGAGTATAGTAATTGTCGTTCTATCGATCATATAAGCATAATATGGCTAATAATATGAGTTAGATTGATAATACTAAGAGTAGTGAGTATAGTAATTCTCGTTCTATCGATCATATAAGCATAATATGGCTAATAATATGAGTTAGATTGATAATAATAAGAGTAATAACTACAGTAATTGTCGTTCTATCGATCATATAAGCATAATAAGGCTAATAATATGAGTTAGAGTGATAATACTAAGAGTAGTGAGTATAAAAATTCTCATTCTATCGATCATATAAGCATAATATGGCTAATAATATGAGTTAGATTGATAATAATAACAGTAATAAGTATAGTAATTGTCGTTCTATCGATAATATAAGCATAATATGGCTAATAATATGAGTTAGATTGATAATAATAAGAGTAATGAGTATAGTAATTGTAGTTCTATCGATCATTTAAGCATAATATGTCTAATAATATGAGTTAGATTGATAATAATAACAGTAATAAGTATAGTAGTTGTCGTTCTATCGATAATATAACCATAATATGGCTAGTAATATGAGTTAGATTGATAATACTAAGAGTAGTGAGTATAGTAATTCTCGTTCTATCGATCATATAAGCGTAATATGGCTAATATTATGAGTTAGATTGATAATAATAAGAGTAATAACTACAGTAATTGACGTTCTATCGATCATATAAGCATAATAAGGCTAATAATATGAGTTAGAGTGATAATACTAAGAGTAGTGAGTATAGTAATTCTCATTCTATCGATCATATAAGCATAATATGGCTAATAATATGAGTTAGATTGATAATAATAACAGTAATAAGTATAGTAATTGTCGTTCTATCGATAATATAAGCATAATATGGCTAATAATATGAGTTAGATTGATAATACTAAGAGTAGTGAGTATAGTAATTGTCGTTCTATCGATCATATAAGCATAATATGGCTAATAATATGAGTTAGATTGATAATAATAAGAGTAATAAGTATAGTATTTGTCGTTCTATCGATCATGTAAGCATAATATGGCTAATAATACGTGTTAGATTGATAATAATAAGAGTAATAAGTATAGTAATTGTCGTACTATCGATCATTTAAGCATAATATGGCTAATAATATGAGTTAGATTGATAATAATAACAGTAATAAGTATAGTAATTGTCGTTCTATCGATAATATAAGCCTACTATGGCTAATAATATGAGTTAGATTGATAATACTAAGAGTAGTGAGTATAGTAATTCTCGTTCTATCGATCATATAAGCATAATATGGCTAATAATATGAGTTAGATTGATAATAATAAGAGTAATGAGTATAGTAATTGTAGTTCAATCGATCATATCGGCATAATATGGTTAATAATATGAGTTAGATTCATAATATTAAGAGTAATAAGTATAGTAATTGTCGTTCTATCGATCATATAAGCATAATATGGCTAATAATATGAGTTAGATTGATAATACTAAGAGTAGTGAGTATAGTAATTCTCGTTCTATCGATCATATAAGCATAATATGGCTAATAATATGAGTTAGATTGATAATAATAACAGTAATAAGTATAGTAATTGTCGTTCTATCGATAATATAAGCATAATATGGCTAATAATATGAGTTAGATTGATAATACTAAGAGTAGTGAGTATAGTAATTCTCGTTCTATCGATCATATAAGCATAATATGGCTAATAATATGAGTTAGATTGATAATAATAAGAGTAATAACTACAGTAATTGTCGTTCTATCGATCATATAAGCATAATAAGGCTAATAATATGAGTTAGATTGATAATAATAAGAGTAATAAGTATAGTAATTGTCGTTCTCTGGATCATATAAGCATAATATGGCTAATAATATGAGTTAGATTGATAATACTAAGAGTAGTGAGTATAGTAATTCTCATTCTATCGATCATTTAAGCATAATATGGCTAATAATATGATTTAGATTGATAATAATAACAGTAATAAGTATAGTAATTGTCGTTCTATCGATAATATAAGCATAATATGGCTAATAATATGAGTTAGATTGATAATACTAAGAGTAGTGAGTATAGTAATTCTCGTTCTATCGATCATATAAGCATAATATGGCTAATAATATGAGTTAGATTGATAATAATAAGAGTAATGAGTATAGTAATTGTAGTTCTATCGATCATATCGGCATAATATGGTTAATAATATGAGTTAGATTCATAATAATAAGAGTAATAAGTATAGTAATTGTCGTTCTATCGATCATGTAAGCATAATATGGCTAATAATATGAGTTAGAGTGATAATACTAAGAGTAGTGAGTATAGTAATTCTCATTCTATCGATCATTTAAGCATAATATGTCTAATAATATGAGTTAGATTGATAATAATAACAGTAATAAGTATAGTAGTTGTCGTTCTATCGATAATATAACCATAATATGGCTAGTAATATGAGTTAGATTGATAATACTAAGAGTAGTGAGTATAGTAATTCTCGTTCTATCGATCATATAAGCGTAATATGGCTAATATTATGAGTTAGATTGATAATAATAAGAGTAATAACTACAGTAATTGACGTTCTATCGATCATATAAGCATAATAAGGCTAATAATATGAGTTAGAGTGATAATACTAAGAGTAGTGAGTATAGTAATTCTCATTCTATCGATCATATAAGCATAATATGGCTAATAATATGAGTTAGATTGATAATAATAACAGTAATAAGTATAGTAATTGTCGTTCTATCGATAATATAAGCATAATATGGCTAATAATATGAGTTAGATTGATAATACTAAGAGTAGTGAGTATAGTAATTGTCGTTCTATCGATCATATAAGCATAATATGGCTAATAATATGAGTTAGATTGATAATAATAAGAGTAATAAGTATAGTATTTGTCGTTCTATCGATCATGTAAGCATAATATGGCTAATAATACGTGTTAGATTGATAATAATAAGAGTAATAAGTATAGTAATTGTCGTACTATCGATCATTTAAGCATAATATGGCTAATAATATGAGTTAGATTGATAATAATAACAGTAATAAGTATAGTAATTGTCGTTCTATCGATAATATAAGCCTACTATGGCTAATAATATGAGTTAGATTGATAATACTAAGAGCAGTGAGTATAGTAATTCTCGTTCTATCGATCATATAAGCATAATATGGCTAATAATATGAGTTAGATTGATAATAATAAGAGTAATGAGTATAGTAATTGTAGTTCTATCGATCATATCGGCATAATATGGTTAATAATATGAGTTAGATTCATAATATTAAGAGTAATAAGTATAGTAATTGTCGTTCTATCGATCATATAAGCATAATATGGCTAATAATATGAGTTAGATTGATAATACTAAGAGTAGTGAGTATAGTAATTCTCGTTCTATCGATCATATAAGCATAATATGGCTAATAATATGAGTTAGATTGATAATAATAACAGTAATAAGTATAGTAATTGTCGTTCTATCGATAATATAAGCATAATATGGCTAATAATATGAGTTAGATTGATAATACTAAGAGTAGTGAGTATAGTAATTCTCGTTCTATCGATCATATAAGCATAATATGGCTAATAATATGAGTTAGATTGATAATAATAAGAGTAATAACTACAGTAATTGTCGTTCTATCGATCATATAAGCATAATAAGGCTAATAATATGAGTTAGATTGATAATAATAAGAGTAATAAGTATAGTAATTGTCGTTCTCTGGATCATATAAGCATAATATGGCTAATAATATGAGTTAGATTGATAATACTAAGAGTAGTGAGTATAGTAATTCTCATTCTATCGATCATTTAAGCATAATATGGCTAATAATATGATTTAGATTGATAATAATAACAGTAATAAGTATAGTAATTGTCGTTCTATCGATAATATAAGCATAATATGGCTAATAATATGAGTTAGATTGATAATACTAAGAGTAGTGAGTATAGTAATTCTCGTTCTATCGATCATATAAGCATAATATGGCTAATAATATGAGTTAGATTGATAATAATAAGAGTAATGAGTATAGTAATTGTAGTTCTATCGATCATATCGGCATAATATGGTTAATAATATGAGTTAGATTCATAATAATAAGAGTAATAAGTATAGTAATTGTCGTTCTATCGATCATGTAAGCATAATATGGCTAATAATATGAGTTAGATTGATAATAATAAGAGTAATAAGTATAGTAATTGTCGTTCTCTCGATCATATAAGCATAATATGGCTAATAATATTAGTTAGATTGATAATAATAAGAGTAATGAGTATAGTAATTGTAGTTCTATCGATCATTTAAGCATAATATGGCTAATAATATGAGTTGGTTGATAATAATGAGAGTAATGAGTATAGTAATTGTGGTTCTATCGATCATATCTGCATAATATGGTTAATAATATGAGTTAGATTGATAATAATAGGAGTAGTAAGTATAGTATTTGTCGTTCTATCGATCATATAAGCATAATATGGCTAATAATATGAGTTAGATTGATAATAATAAGAGTAATGAGTATAGTAATTGTAGTTCTATCGATCATTTAAGCATAATATGTCTAATAATATGAGTTAGATTGATAATAATAACAGTAATAAGTATAGTAGTTGTCGTTCTATCGATAATATAACCATAATATGGCTAGTAATATGAGTTAGATTGATAATACTAAGAGTAGTGAGTATAGTAATTCTCGTTCTATCGATCATATAAGCGTAATATGGCTAATATTATGAGTTAGATTGATAATAATAAGAGTAATAACTACAGTAATTGACGTTCTATCGATCATATAAGCATAATAAGGCTAATAATATGAGTTAGAGTGATAATACTAAGAGTAGTGAGTATAGTAATTCTCATTCTATCGATCATATAAGCATAATATGGCTAATAATATGAGTTAGATTGATAATAATAACAGTAATAAGTATAGTAATTGTCGTTCTATCGATAATATAAGCATAATATGGCTAATAATATGAGTTAGATTGATAATACTAAGAGTAGTGAGTATAGTAATTGTCGTTCTATCGATCATATAAGCATAATATGGCTAATAATATGAGTTAGATTGATAATAATAAGAGTAATGAGTATAGTAATTGTAGTTCTATCGATCATATCGGCATAATATGGTTAATAATATGAGTTAGATTCATAATATTAAGAGTAATAAGTATAGTAATTGTCGTTCTATCGATCATATAAGCATAATATGGCTAATAATATGAGTTAGATTGATAATACTAAGAGTAGTGAGTATAGTAATTCTCGTTCTATCGATCATATAAGCATAATATGGCTAATAATATGAGTTAGATTGATAATAATAACAGTAATAAGTATAGTAATTGTCGTTCTATCGATAATATAAGCATAATATGGCTAATAATATGAGTTAGATTGATAATACTAAGAGTAGTGAGTATAGTAATTCTCGTTCTATCGATCATATAAGCATAATATGGCTAATAATATGAGTTAGATTGATAATAATAAGAGTAATAACTACAGTAATTGTCGTTCTATCGATCATATAAGCATAATAAGGCTAATAATATGAGTTAGATTGATAATAATAAGAGTAATAAGTATAGTAATTGTCGTTCTCTGGATCATATAAGCATAATATGGCTAATAATATGAGTTAGATTGATAATACTAAGAGTAGTGAGTATAGTAATTCTCATTCTATCGATCATTTAAGCATAATATGGCTAATAATATGATTTAGATTGATAATAATAACAGTAATAAGTATAGTAATTGTCGTTCTATCGATAATATAAGCATAATATGGCTAATAATATGAGTTAGATTGATAATACTAAGAGCAGTGAGTATAGTAATTCTCGTTCTATCGATCATATAAGCATAATATGGCTAATAATATGAGTTAGATTGATAATAATAAGAGTAATGAGTATAGTAATTGTAGTTCTATCGATCATATCGGCATAATATGGTTAATAATATGAGTTAGATTCATAATAATAAGAGTAATAACTACAGTAATTGACGTTCTATCGATCATATAAGCATAATAAGGCTAATAATATGAGTTAGAGTGATAATACTAAGAGTAGTGAGTATAGTAATTCTCATTCTATCGATCATATAAGCATAATATGGCTAATAATATGAGTTAGATTGATAATAATAACAGTAATAAGTATAGTAATTGTCGTTCTATCGATAATATAAGCATAATATGGCTAATAATATGAGTTAGATTGATAATACTAAGAGTAGTGAGTATAGTAGTTGTCGTTCTATCGATCATATAAGCATAATATGGCTAATAATATGAGTTAGATTGATAATAATAAGAGTAATGAGTATAGTAATTGTAGTTCTATCGATCATATCGGCATAATATGGTTAATAATATGAGTTAGATTCATAATATTAAGAGTAATAAGTATAGTAATTGTCGTTCTATCGATCATATAAGCATAATATGGCTAATAATATGAGTTAGATTGATAATACTAAGAGTAGTGAGTATAGTAATTCTCGTTCTATCGATCATATAAGCATAATATGGCTAATAATATGAGTTAGATTGATAATAATAACAGTAATAAGTATAGTAATTGTCGTTCTATCGATAATATAAGCATAATATGGCTAATAATATGAGTTAGATTGATAATACTAAGAGTAGTGAGTATAGTAATTCTCGTTCTATCGATCATATAAGCATAATATGGCTAATAATATGAGTTAGATTGATAATAATAAGAGTAATAACTACAGTAATTGTCGTTCTATCGATCATATAAGCATAATAAGGCTAATAATATGAGTTAGATTGATAATAATAAGAGTAATAAGTATAGTAATTGTCGTTCTCTGGATCATATAAGCATAATATGGCTAATAATATGAGTTAGATTGATAATACTAAGAGTAGTGAGTATAGTAATTCTCATTCTATCGATCATTTAAGCATAATATGGCTAATAATATGATTTAGATTGATAATAATAACAGTAATAAGTATAGTAATTGTCGTTCTATCGATAATATAAGCATAATATGGCTAATAATATGAGTTAGATTGATAATACTAAGAGTAGTGAGTATAGTAATTCTCGTTCTATCGATCATATAAGCACAATATGGCTAATAATATGAGTTAGATTGATAATAATAAGAGTAATGAGTATAGTAATTGTAGTTCTATCGATCATATCGGCATAATATGGTTAATAATATGAGTTAGATTCATAATAATAAGAGTAATAACTACAGTAATTGACGTTCTATCGATCATATAAGCATAATAAGGCTAATAATATGAGTTAGAGTGATAATACTAAGAGTAGTGAGTATAGTAATTCTCATTCTATCGATCATATAAGCATAATATGGCTAATAATATGAGTTAGATTGATAATAATAACAGTAATAAGTATAGTAATTGTCGTTCTATCGATAATATAAGCATAATATGGCTAATAATATGAGTTAGATTGATAATACTAAGAGTAGTGAGTATAGTAATTGTCGTTCTATCGATCATATAAGCATAATATGGCTAATAATATGAGTTAGATTGATAATAATAAGAGTAATAAGTATAGTATTTGTCGTTCTATCGATCATGTAAGCATAATATGGCTAATAATACGTGTTAGATTGATAATAATAAGAGTAATAAGTATAGTAATTGTCGTACTATCGATCATTTAAGCATAATATGGCTAATAATATGAGTTAGATTGATAATAATAACAGTAATAAGTATAGTAATTGTCGTTCTATCGATAATATAAGCCTACTATGGCTAATAATATGAGTTAGATTGATAATACTAAGAGTAGTGAGTATAGTAATTCTCGTTCTATCGATCATATAAGCATAATATGGCTAATAATATGAGTTAGATTGATAATACTAAGAGTAGTGAGTATAGTAATTCTCATTCTATCGATCATTTAAGCATAATATGGCTAATAATATGATTTAGATTGATAATAATAACAGTAATAAGTATAGTAATTGTCGTTCTATCGATAATATAAGCATAATATGGCTAATAATATGAGTTAGATTGATAATACTAAGAGTAGTGAGTATAGTAATTCTCGTTCTATCGATCATATAAGCATAATATGGCTAATAATATGAGTTAGATTGATAATAATAAGAGTAATGAGTATAGTAATTGTAGTTCTATCGATCATATCGGCATAATATGGTTAATAATATGAGTTAGATTCATAATAATAAGAGTAATAAGTATAGTAATTGTCGTTCTATCGATCATGTAAGCATAATATGGCTAATAATATGAGTTAGATTGATAATAATAAGAGTAATAAGTATAGTAATTGTCGTTCTCTCGATCATATAAGCATAATATGGCTAATAATATTAGTTAGATTGATAATAATAAGAGTAATGAGTATAGTAATTGTAGTTCTATCGATCATTTAAGCATAATATGGCTAATAATATGAGTTGGTTGATAATAATGAGAGTAATGAGTATAGTAATTGTGGTTCTATCGATCATATCTGCATAATATGGTTAATAATATGAGTTAGATTGATAATAATAGGAGTAGTAAGTATAGTATTTGTCGTTCTATCGATCATATAAGCATAATATGGCTAATAATATGAGTTAGATTGATAATAATAAGAGTAATGAGTATAGTAATTGTAGTTCTATCGATCATTTAAGCATAATATGTCTAATAATATGAGTTAGATTGATAATAATAACAGTAATAAGTATAGTAGTTGTCGTTCTATCGATAATATAACCATAATATGGCTAGTAATATGAGTTAGATTGATAATACTAAGAGTAGTGAGTATAGTAATTCTCGTTCTATCGATCATATAAGCGTAATATGGCTAATATTATGAGTTAGATTGATAATAATAAGAGTAATAACTACAGTAATTGACGTTCTATCGATCATATAAGCATAATAAGGCTAATAATATGAGTTAGAGTGATAATACTAAGAGTAGTGAGTATAGTAATTCTCATTCTATCGATCATATAAGCATAATATGGCTAATAATATGAGTTAGATTGATAATAATAACAGTAATAAGTATAGTAATTGTCGTTCTATCGATAATATAAGCATAATATGGCTAATAATATGAGTTAGATTGATAATACTAAGAGTAGTGAGTATAGTAATTGTCGTTCTATCGATCATATAAGCATAATATGGCTAATAATATGAGTTAGATTGATAATAATAAGAGTAATGAGTATAGTAATTGTAGTTCTATCGATCATATCGGCATAATATGGTTAATAATATGAGTTAGATTCATAATATTAAGAGTAATAAGTATAGTAATTGTCGTTCTATCGATCATATAAGCATAATATGGCTAATAATATGAGTTAGATTGATAATACTAAGAGTAGTGAGTATAGTAATTCTCGTTCTATCGATCATATAAGCATAATATGGCTAATAATATGAGTTAGATTGATAATAATAACAGTAATAAGTATAGTAATTGTCGTTCTATCGATAATATAAGCATAATATGGCTAATAATATGAGTTAGATTGATAATACTAAGAGTAGTGAGTATAGTAATTCTCGTTCTATCGATCATATAAGCATAATATGGCTAATAATATGAGTTAGATTGATAATAATAAGAGTAATAACTACAGTAATTGTCGTTCTATCGATCATATAAGCATAATAAGGCTAATAATATGAGTTAGATTGATAATAATAAGAGTAATAAGTATAGTAATTGTCGTTCTCTGGATCATATAAGCATAATATGGCTAATAATATGAGTTAGATTGATAATACTAAGAGTAGTGAGTATAGTAATTCTCATTCTATCGATCATTTAAGCATAATATGGCTAATAATATGATTTAGATTGATAATAATAACAGTAATAAGTATAGTAATTGTCGTTCTATCGATAATATAAGCATAATATGGCTAATAATATGAGTTAGATTGATAATACTAAGAGCAGTGAGTATAGTAATTCTCGTTCTATCGATCATATAAGCATAATATGGCTAATAATATGAGTTAGATTGATAATAATAAGAGTAATGAGTATAGTAATTGTAGTTCTATCGATCATATCGGCATAATATGGTTAATAATATGAGTTAGATTCATAATAATAAGAGTAATAACTACAGTAATTGACGTTCTATCGATCATATAAGCATAATAAGGCTAATAATATGAGTTAGAGTGATAATACTAAGAGTAGTGAGTATAGTAATTCTCATTCTATCGATCATATAAGCATAATATGGCTAATAATATGAGTTAGATTGATAATAATAACAGTAATAAGTATAGTAATTGTCGTTCTATCGATAATATAAGCATAATATGGCTAATAATATGAGTTAGATTGATAATACTAAGAGTAGTGAGTATAGTAGTTGTCGTTCTATCGATCATATAAGCATAATATGGCTAATAATATGAGTTAGATTGATAATAATAAGAGTAATGAGTATAGTAATTGTAGTTCTATCGATCATATCGGCATAATATGGTTAATAATATGAGTTAGATTCATAATATTAAGAGTAATAAGTATAGTAATTGTCGTTCTATCGATCATATAAGCATAATATGGCTAATAATATGAGTTAGATTGATAATACTAAGAGTAGTGAGTATAGTAATTCTCGTTCTATCGATCATATAAGCATAATATGGCTAATAATATGAGTTAGATTGATAATAATAACAGTAATAAGTATAGTAATTGTCGTTCTATCGATAATATAAGCATAATATGGCTAATAATATGAGTTAGATTGATAATACTAAGAGTAGTGAGTATAGTAATTCTCGTTCTATCGATCATATAAGCATAATATGGCTAATAATATGAGTTAGATTGATAATAATAAGAGTAATAACTACAGTAATTGTCGTTCTATCGATCATATAAGCATAATAAGGCTAATAATATGAGTTAGATTGATAATAATAAGAGTAATAAGTATAGTAATTGTCGTTCTCTGGATCATATAAGCATAATATGGCTAATAATATGAGTTAGATTGATAATACTAAGAGTAGTGAGTATAGTAATTCTCATTCTATCGATCATTTAAGCATAATATGGCTAATAATATGATTTAGATTGATAATAATAACAGTAATAAGTATAGTAATTGTCGTTCTATCGATAATATAAGCATAATATGGCTAATAATATGAGTTAGATTGATAATACTAAGAGTAGTGAGTATAGTAATTCTCGTTCTATCGATCATATAAGCACAATATGGCTAATAATATGAGTTAGATTGATAATAATAAGAGTAATGAGTATAGTAATTGTAGTTCTATCGATCATATCGGCATAATATGGTTAATAATATGAGTTAGATTCATAATAATAAGAGTAATAACTACAGTAATTGACGTTCTATCGATCATATAAGCATAATAAGGCTAATAATATGAGTTAGAGTGATAATACTAAGAGTAGTGAGTATAGTAATTCTCATTCTATCGATCATATAAGCATAATATGGCTAATAATATGAGTTAGATTGATAATAATAACAGTAATAAGTATAGTAATTGTCGTTCTATCGATAATATAAGCATAATATGGCTAATAATATGAGTTAGATTGATAATACTAAGAGTAGTGAGTATAGTAATTGTCGTTCTATCGATCATATAAGCATAATATGGCTAATAATATGAGTTAGATTGATAATAATAAGAGTAATAAGTATAGTATTTGTCGTTCTATCGATCATGTAAGCATAATATGGCTAATAATACGTGTTAGATTGATAATAATAAGAGTAATAAGTATAGTAATTGTCGTACTATCGATCATTTAAGCATAATATGGCTAATAATATGAGTTAGATTGATAATAATAACAGTAATAAGTATAGTAATTGTCGTTCTATCGATAATATAAGCCTACTATGGCTAATAATATGAGTTAGATTGATAATACTAAGAGTAGTGAGTATAGTAATTCTCGTTCTATCGATCATATAAGCATAATATGGCTAATAATATGAGTTAGATTGATAATAATAAGAGTAATGAGTATAGTAATTGTAGTTCAATCGATCATATCGGCATAATATGGTTAATAATATGAGTTAGATTCATAATATTAAGAGTAATAAGTATAGTAATTGTCGTTCTATCGATCATATAAGCATAATATGGCTAATAATATGAGTTAGATTGATAATACTAAGAGTAGTGAGTATAGTAATTCTCGTTCTATCGATCATATAAGCATAATATGGCTAATAATATGAGTTAGATTGATAATAATAACAGTAATAAGTATAGTAATTGTCGTTCTATCGATAATATAAGCATAATATGGCTAATAATATGAGTTAGATTGATAATACTAAGAGTAGTGAGTATAGTAATTCTCGTTCTATCGATCATATAAGCATAATATGGCTAATAATATGAGTTAGATTGATAATAATAAGAGTAATAACTACAGTAATTGTCGTTCTATCGATCATATAAGCATAATAAGGCTAATAATATGAGTTAGATTGATAATAATAAGAGTAATAAGTATAGTAATTGTCGTTCTCTGGATCATATAAGCATAATATGGCTAATAATATGAGTTAGATTGATAATACTAAGAGTAGTGAGTATAGTAATTCTCATTCTATCGATCATTTAAGCATAATATGGCTAATAATATGATTTAGATTGATAATAATAACAGTAATAAGTATAGTAATTGTCGTTCTATCGATAATATAAGCATAATATGGCTAATAATATGAGTTAGATTGATAATACTAAGAGTAGTGAGTATAGTAATTCTCGTTCTATCGATCATATAAGCATAATATGGCTAATAATATGAGTTAGATTGATAATAATAAGAGTAATGAGTATAGTAATTGTAGTTCTATCGATCATATCGGCATAATATGGTTAATAATATGAGTTAGATTCATAATAATAAGAGTAATAAGTATAGTAATTGTCGTTCTATCGATCATGTAAGCATAATATGGCTAATAATATGAGTTAGATTGATAATAATAAGAGTAATAAGTATAGTAATTGTCGTTCTCTCGATCATATAAGCATAATATGGCTAATAATATTAGTTAGATTGATAATAATAAGAGTAATGAGTATAGTAATTGTAGTTCTATCGATCATTTAAGCATAATATGGCTAATAATATGAGTTGGTTGATAATAATGAAAGTAATGAGTATAGTAATTGTGGTTCTATCGATCATATCTGCATAATATGGTTAATAATATGAGTTAGATTGATAATAATAGGAGTAGTAAGTATAGTATTTGTCGTTCTATCGATCATATAAGCATAATATGGCTAATAATATGAGTTAGATTGATAATAATAAGAGTAATGAGTATAGTAATTGTAGTTCTATCGATCATTTAAGCATAATATGGCTAATAATATGAGTTAGATTGATAATAATAACAGTAATAAGTATAGTAATTGTCGTTCTATCGATAATATAAACATAATATGGCTAATAATATGAGTTAGAGTGATAATACTAAGAGTAGTGAGTATAGTAATTCTCATTCTATCGATCATATAAGCATAATATGGCTAATAATATGAGTTAGATTGATAATAATAACAGTAATAAGTATAGTAATTGTCGTTCTATCGATAATATAAGCATAATATGGCTAATAATATGAGTTAGATTGATAATACTAAGAGTAGTGAGTATAGTAATTCTCGTTCTATCGATCATATAAGCATAATATGGCTAATAATATGAGTTAGATTGATAATAATAAGAGTAATGAGTATAGTAATTGTAGTTCTATCGATCATATCGGCATAATATGGTTAATAATATGAGTTAGATTCATAATAATAAGAGTAATAAGTATAGTAATTGTCGCTCTATCGATCATATAAGCATAATATGGCTAATAATATGAGTTAGATTGATAATAATAAGAGTAATAAGTATAGTAATTGTCGTTCTCTCGATCATATAAGCATAATATGGCTAACAATATGAGTTAGATTGATAATAATAAGAGTAATGAGTATAGTAATTGTAGTTCTATGGATCATTTAAGCATAATATGGCTAATAATATGAGTTAGATTGATAATAATAAGAGTAATGAGTATAGTAATTCTCATTCTATCGATCATATAAGCATAATATGGCTAATAATATGAGTTAGATTGATAATAATAACAGTAATAAGTATAGTAATTGTCGTTCTATCGATAATATAAGCATAATATGGCTAATAATATGAGTTAGATTGATAATACTAAGAGTAGTGAGTATAGTAATTCTCGTTCTATCGATCATATAAGCATAATATGGCTAATAATATGAGTTAGATTGATAATAATAAGAGTAATGAGTATAGTAATTGTAGTTCTATCGATCATATCGTCATAATATGGTTAATAATATGAGTTAGATTCATAATAATAAGAGTAATAAGTATAGTAATTGTCGTTCTATCGATCATATAAGCATAATATGGCTAATAATATGAGTGAGATTGATAATAATAAGAGTAATAAGTATAGTATTTGTCGTTCTATCGATCGTATAAGCATAATATGGCTAATAATACGAGTTAGATTGATAATACTAAGAGTAGTGAGTATAGTAATTCTCGTTCTATCTATCATATAAGCATAATATGGCTAATAATATGAGTGAGATTGATAATAATAAGAGTAATAAGTATAGTATTTGTCGTTCTATCGATCATATAAGCATAATAAGGCTAATAATATGAGTTAGAGCGATAATACTAAGAGTAGTGAGTATAAAAATTCTCATTCTATCGATCATATAAGCATAATATGGCTAATAATATGAGTTAGATTGATAATAATAACAGTAATAAGTATAGTAATTGTCGTTCTATCGATAATATAAGCCTACTATGGCTAATAATATGAGTTAGATTGATAATACTAAGAGTAGTGAGTATAGTAATTCTCGTTCTATCGATCATATAAGCATAATATGGCTAATAATATGAGTTAGATTGATAATAATAAGAGTAATGAGTATAGTAATTGTAGTTCAATCGATCATATCGGCATAATATGGTTAATAATATGAGTTAGATTCATAATATTAAGAGTAATAAGTATAGTATTTGTCGTTCTATCGATCGTATAAGCATAATATGGCTAATAATACGAGTTAGATTGATAATACTAAGAGTAGTGAGTATAGTAATTCTCGTTCTATCTATCATATAAGCATAATATGGCTAATAATATGAGTGAGATTGATAATAATAAGAGTAATAAGTATAGTATTTGTCGTTCTATCGATCATATAAGCATAATAAGGCTAATAATATGAGTTAGAGCGATAATACTAAGAGTAGTGAGTATAAAAATTCTCATTCTATCGATCATATAAGCATAATATGGCTAATAATATGAGTTAGATTGATAATACTAAGAGTAGTGAGTATAGTAATTGTCGTTCTATCGATAATATAAGCATAATATGGCTAATAATATGAGTTAGATTGATAATAATAAGAGTAATGAGTATAGTAATTGTAGTTCTATCGATCATTTAAGCATAATATGTCTAATAATATGAGTTAGATTGATAATAATAACAGTAATAAGTATAGTAGTTGTCGTTCTATCGATAATATAACCATAATATGGCTAGTAATATGAGTTAGATTGATAATACTAAGAGTAGTGAGTATAGTAATTCTCGTTCTATCGATCATATAAGCGTAATATGGCTAATATTATGAGTTAGATTGATAATAATAAGAGTAATAACTACAGTAATTGACGTTCTATCGATCATATAAGCATAATAAGGCTAATAATATGAGTTAGAGTGATAATACTAAGAGTAGTGAGTATAGTAATTCTCATTCTATCGATCATATAAGCATAATATGGCTAATAATATGAGTTAGATTGATAATAATAACAGTAATAAGTATAGTAATTGTCGTTCTATCGATAATATAAGCATAATATGGCTAATAATATGAGTTAGATTGATAATACTAAGAGTAGTGAGTATAGTAATTGTCGTTCTATCGATCATATAAGCATAATATGGCTAATAATATGAGTTAGATTGATAATAATAAGAGTAATAAGTATAGTATTTGTCGTTCTATCGATCATGTAAGCATAATATGGCTAATAATACGTGTTAGATTGATAATAATAAGAGTAATAAGTATAGTAATTGTCGTACTATCGATCATTTAAGCATAATATGGCTAATAATATGAGTTAGATTGATAATAATAACAGTAATAAGTATAGTAATTGTCGTTCTATCGATAATATAAGCCTACTATGGCTAATAATATGAGTTAGATTGATAATACTAAGAGTAGTGAGTATAGTAATTCTCGTTCTATCGATCATATAAGCATAATATGGCTAATAATATGAGTTAGATTGATAATAATAAGAGTAATGAGTATAGTAATTGTAGTTCAATCGATCATATCGGCATAATATGGTTAATAATATGAGTTAGATTCATAATATTAAGAGTAATAAGTATAGTAATTGTCGTTCTATCGATCATATAAGCATAATATGGCTAATAATATGAGTTAGATTGATAATACTAAGAGTAGTGAGTATAGTAATTCTCGTTCTATCGATCATATAAGCATAATATGGCTAATAATATGAGTTAGATTGATAATAATAACAGTAATAAGTATAGTAATTGTCGTTCTATCGATAATATAAGCATAATATGGCTAATAATATGAGTTAGATTGATAATACTAAGAGTAGTGAGTATAGTAATTCTCGTTCTATCGATCATATAAGCATAATATGGCTAATAATATGAGTTAGATTGATAATAATAAGAGTAATAACTACAGTAATTGTCGTTCTATCGATCATATAAGCATAATAAGGCTAATAATATGAGTTAGATTGATAATAATAAGAGTAATAAGTATAGTAATTGTCGTTCTCTGGATCATATAAGCATAATATGGCTAATAATATGAGTTAGATTGATAATACTAAGAGTAGTGAGTATAGTAATTCTCATTCTATCGATCATTTAAGCATAATATGGCTAATAATATGATTTAGATTGATAATAATAACAGTAATAAGTATAGTAATTGTCGTTCTATCGATAATATAAGCATAATATGGCTAATAATATGAGTTAGATTGATAATACTAAGAGTAGTGAGTATAGTAATTCTCGTTCTATCGATCATATAAGCATAATATGGCTAATAATATGAGTTAGATTGATAATAATAAGAGTAATGAGTATAGTAATTGTAGTTCTATCGATCATATCGGCATAATATGGTTAATAATATGAGTTAGATTCATAATAATAAGAGTAATAAGTATAGTAATTGTCGTTCTATCGATCATGTAAGCATAATATGGCTAATAATATGAGTTAGAGTGATAATACTAAGAGTAGTGAGTATAGTAATTCTCATTCTATCGATCATTTAAGCATAATATGTCTAATAATATGAGTTAGATTGATAATAATAACAGTAATAAGTATAGTAGTTGTCGTTCTATCGATAATATAACCATAATATGGCTAGTAATATGAGTTAGATTGATAATACTAAGAGTAGTGAGTATAGTAATTCTCGTTCTATCGATCATATAAGCGTAATATGGCTAATATTATGAGTTAGATTGATAATAATAAGAGTAATAACTACAGTAATTGACGTTCTATCGATCATATAAGCATAATAAGGCTAATAATATGAGTTAGATTGATAATACTAAGAGTAGTGAGTATAGTAATTGTCGTTCTATCGATCATATAAGCATAATATGGCTAATAATATGAGTTAGATTGATAATAATAAGAGTAATAAGTATAGTATTTGTCGTTCTATCGATCATGTAAGCATAATATGGCTAATAATACGTGTTAGATTGATAATAATAAGAGTAATAAGTATAGTAATTGTCGTACTATCGATCATTTAAGCATAATATGGCTAATAATATGAGTTAGATTGATAATAATAACAGTAATAAGTATAGTAATTGTCGTTCTATCGATAATATAAGCCTACTATGGCTAATAATATGAGTTAGATTGATAATACTAAGAGTAGTGAGTATAGTAATTCTCGTTCTATCGATCATATAAGCATAATATGGCTAATAATATGAGTTAGATTGATAATAATAAGAGTAATGAGTATAGTAATTGTAGTTCTATCGATCATATCGGCATAATATGGTTAATAATATGAGTTAGATTCATAATATTAAGAGTAATAAGTATAGTAATTGTCGTTCTATCGATCATATAAGCATAATATGGCTAATAATATGAGTTAGATTGATAATACTAAGAGTAGTGAGTATAGTAATTCTCGTTCTATCGATCATATAAGCATAATATGGCTAATAATATGAGTTAGATTGATAATAATAACAGTAATAAGTATAGTAATTGTCGTTCTATCGATAATATAAGCATAATATGGCTAATAATATGAGTTAGATTGATAATACTAAGAGTAGTGAGTATAGTAATTCTCGTTCTATCGATCATATAAGCATAATATGGCTAATAATATGAGTTAGATTGATAATAATAAGAGTAATAACTACAGTAATTGTCGTTCTATCGATCATATAAGCATAATAAGGCTAATAATATGAGTTAGATTGATAATAATAAGAGTAATAAGTATAGTAATTGTCGTTCTCTGGATCATATAAGCATAATATGGCTAATAATATGAGTTAGATTGATAATACTAAGAGTAGTGAGTATAGTAATTCTCATTCTATCGATCATTTAAGCATAATATGGCTAATAATATGATTTAGATTGATAATAATAACAGTAATAAGTATAGTAATTGTCGTTCTATCGATAATATAAGCATAATATGGCTAATAATATGAGTTAGATTGATAATACTAAGAGTAGTGAGTATAGTAATTCTCGTTCTATCGATCATATAAGCATAATATGGCTAATAATATGAGTTAGATTGATAATAATAAGAGTAATGAGTATAGTAATTGTAGTTCTATCGATCATATCGGCATAATATGGTTAATAATATGAGTTAGATTCATAATAATAAGAGTAATAAGTATAGTAATTGTCGTTCTATCGATCATGTAAGCATAATATGGCTAATAATATGAGTTAGATTGATAATAATAAGAGTAATAAGTATAGTAATTGTCGTTCTCTCGATCATATAAGCATAATATGGCTAATAATATTAGTTAGATTGATAATAATAAGAGTAATGAGTATAGTAATTGTAGTTCTATCGATCATTTAAGCATAATATGGCTAATAATATGAGTTGGTTGATAATAATGAGAGTAATGAGTATAGTAATTGTGGTTCTATCGATCATATCTGCATAATATGGTTAATAATATGAGTTAGATTGATAATAATAGGAGTAGTAAGTATAGTATTTGTCGTTCTATCGATCATATAAGCATAATATGGCTAATAATATGAGTTAGATTGATAATAATAAGAGTAATGAGTATAGTAATTGTAGTTCTATCGATCATTTAAGCATAATATGTCTAATAATATGAGTTAGATTGATAATAATAACTGTAATAAGTATAGTAGTTGTCGTTCTATCGATAATATAACCATAATATGGCTAGTAATATGAGTTAGATTGATAATACTAAGAGTAGTGAGTATAGTAATTCTCGTTCTATCGATCATATAAGCGTAATATGGCTAATATTATGAGTTAGATTGATAATAATAAGAGTAATAACTACAGTAATTGACGTTCTATCGATCATATAAGCATAATAAGGCTAATAATATGAGTTAGAGTGATAATACTAAGAGTAGTGAGTATAGTAATTCTCATTCTATCGATCATATAAGCATAATATGGCTAATAATATGAGTTAGATTGATAATAATAACAGTAATAAGTATAGTAATTGTCGTTCTATCGATAATATAAGCATAATATGGCTAATAATATGAGTTAGATTGATAATACTAAGAGTAGTGAGTATAGTAATTGTCGTTCTATCGATCATATAAGCATAATATGGCTAATAATATGAGTTAGATTGATAATAATAAGAGTAATGAGTATAGTAATTGTAGTTCTATCGATCATATCGGCATAATATGGTTAATAATATGAGTTAGATTCATAATATTAAGAGTAATAAGTATAGTAATTGTCGTTCTATCGATCATATAAGCATAATATGGCTAATAATATGAGTTAGATTGATAATACTAAGAGTAGTGAGTATAGTAATTCTCGTTCTATCGATCATATAAGCATAATATGGCTAATAATATGAGTTAGATTGATAATAATAACAGTAATAAGTATAGTAATTGTCGTTCTATCGATAATATAAGCATAATATGGCTAATAATATGAGTTAGATTGATAATACTAAGAGTAGTGAGTATAGTAATTCTCGTTCTATCGATCATATAAGCATAATATGGCTAATAATATGAGTTAGATTGATAATAATAAGAGTAATAACTACAGTAATTGTCGTTCTATCGATCATATAAGCATAATAAGGCTAATAATATGAGTTAGATTGATAATAATAAGAGTAATAAGTATAGTAATTGTCGTTCTCTGGATCATATAAGCATAATATGGCTAATAATATGAGTTAGATTGATAATACTAAGAGTAGTGAGTATAGTAATTCTCATTCTATCGATCATTTAAGCATAATATGGCTAATAATATGATTTAGATTGATAATAATAACAGTAATAAGTATAGTAATTGTCGTTCTATCGATAATATAAGCATAATATGGCTAATAATATGAGTTAGATTGATAATACTAAGAGTAGTGAGTATAGTAATTCTCGTTCTATCGATCATATAAGCATAATATGGCTAATAATATGAGTTAGATTGATAATAATAAGAGTAATGAGTATAGTAATTGTAGTTCTATCGATCATATCGGCATAATATGGTTAATAATATGAGTTAGATTCATAATAATAAGAGTAATAAGTATAGTAATTGTCGTTCTATCGATCATGTAAGCATAATATGGCTAATAATATGAGTTAGATTGATAATAATAAGAGTAATAAGTATAGTAATTGTCGTTCTCTCGATCATATAAGCATAATATGGCTAATAATATTAGTTAGATTGATAATAATAAGAGTAATGAGTATAGTAATTGTAGTTCTATCGATCATTTAAGCATAATATGGCTAATAATATGAGTTGGTTGATAATAATGAAAGTAATGAGTATAGTAATTGTGGTTCTATCGATCATATCTGCATAATATGGTTAATAATATGAGTTAGATTGATAATAATAGGAGTAGTAAGTATAGTATTTGTCGTTCTATCGATCATATAAGCATAATATGGCTAATAATATGAGTTAGATTGATAATAATAAGAGTAATGAGTATAGTAATTGTAGTTCTATCGATCATTTAAGCATAATATGGCTAATAATATGAGTTAGATTGATAATAATAACAGTAATAAGTATAGTAATTGTCGTTCTATCGATAATATAAACATAATATGGCTAATAATATGAGTTAGAGTGATAATACTAAGAGTAGTGAGTATAGTAATTCTCATTCTATCGATCATATAAGCATAATATGGCTAATAATATGAGTTAGATTGATAATAATAACAGTAATAAGTATAGTAATTGTCGTTCTATCGATAATATAAGCATAATATGGCTAATAATATGAGTTAGATTGATAATACTAAGAGTAGTGAGTATAGTAATTCTCGTTCTATCGATCATATAAGCATAATATGGCTAATAATATGAGTTAGATTGATAATAATAAGAGTAATGAGTATAGTAATTGTAGTTCTATCGATCATATCGGCATAATATGGTTAATAATATGAGTTAGATTCATAATAATAAGAGTAATAAGTATAGTAATTGTCGCTCTATCGATCATATAAGCATAATATGGCTAATAATATGAGTTAGATTGATAATAATAAGAGTAATAAGTATAGTAATTGTCGTTCTCTCGATCATATAAGCATAATATGGCTAACAATATGAGTTAGATTGATAATAATAAGAGTAATGAGTATAGTAATTGTAGTTCTATGGATCATTTAAGCATAATATGGCTAATAATATGAGTTAGATTGATAATAATAAGAGTAATGAGTATAGTAATTCTCATTCTATCGATCATATAAGCATAATATGGCTAATAATATGAGTTAGATTGATAATAATAACAGTAATAAGTATAGTAATTGTCGTTCTATCGATAATATAAGCATAATATGGCTAATAATATGAGTTAGATTGATAATACTAAGAGTAGTGAGTATAGTAATTCTCATTCTATCGATCATATATGCATAATATGGCTAATAATATGAGTTAGATTGATAATAATAACAGTAATAAGTATAGTAATTGTCGTTCTATCGATAATATAAGCATAATATGGCTAATAATATGAGTTAGATTGATAATACTAAGAGTAGTGAGTATAGTAATTCTCGTTCTATCGATCATATAAGCATAATATGGCTAATAATATGAGTTAGATTGATAATAATAAGAGTAATGAGTATAGTAATTGTAGTTCTATCGATCATATCGTCATAATATGGTTAATAATATGAGTTAGATTCATAATAATAAGAGTAATAAGTATAGTAATTGTCGTTCTATCGATCATATAAGCATAATATGGCTAATAATATGAGTGAGATTGATAATAATAAGAGTAATAAGTATAGTATTTGTCGTTCTATCGATCGTATAAGCATAATATGGCTAATAATACGAGTTAGATTGATAATACTAAGAGTAGTGAGTATAGTAATTCTCGTTCTATCTATCATATAAGCATAATATGGCTAATAATATGAGTGAGATTGATAATAATAAGAGTAATAAGTATAGTATTTGTCGTTCTATCGATCATATAAGCATAATAAGGCTAATAATATGAGTTAGAGCGATAATACTAAGAGTAGTGAGTATAAAAATTCTCATTCTATCGATCATATAAGCATAATATGGCTAATAATATGAGTTAGATTGATAATAATAACAGTAATAAGTATAGTAATTGTCGTTCTATCGATAATATAAGCATAATATGGCTAATAATATGAGTTAGATTGATAATACTAAGAGTAGTGAGTATAGTAATTGTCGTTCTATCGATCATATAAGCATAATATGGCTAATAATATGAGTTAGATTGATAATACTAAGAGTAGTGAGTATAGTAATTCTCGTTCTATCGATCATATAAGCATAATATGGCTAATAATATGAGTTAGATTGATAATAATAAGAGTAATAACTACAGTAATTGTCGTTCTATCGATCATATAAGCATAATAAGGCTAATAATATGAGTTAGAGTGATAATACTAAGAGTAGTGAGTATAAAAATTCTCATTCTATCGATCATATAAGCATAATATGGCTAATAATATGAGTTAGATTGATAATAATAAGAGTAATGAGTATAGCAATTGTAGTTCTATCGATCATTTAAGCATAATATGGCTAATAATATGAGTTAGATTGATAATAATAAGAGTAATGAGTATAGTAATTGTAGTTCTATCGATCATATCTGCATAATATGGTTAATAATATGAGTTAGATTCATAATAATAAGAGTAGTAAGTATAGTATTTGTCGTTCTATCGATCATATAAGCATAATATGGCTAATAATATGAGGTAGATTGATAATAATAAGAGTAATAAGTATAGTAATTGTCGTTCTATCGATCATTTAAGCATAATATGGGTAATAATATGAGTCAGATTGATAATAATAACAGTAATAAGTATAGTAATTGTCGTTCTATCGATAATATAAGCATAATATGGCTAATAATATGAGTTAGATTGATAATACTAAGAGTAGTGAGTATAGTAATTCTCGTTCTATCGATCATATAAGCATAATATGGCTAATAATATGAGTTAGATTGATAATAATAAGAGTAATAAGTATAGTAATTGTCGTTCTATCGATAATATAAGCATAATATGGCTAATAATATGAGTTAGATTGATAATACTAAGAGTAGTGAGTATAGTAATTCTCGTCCTATCGATCATATAAGCATAATATGGCTAATAATATGAGTTAGATTGATAATAATAAGAGTAATGAGTATAGTAATTCTAGTTCTATCGATCATTTAAGCATAATATGGCTAATAATATGAGTTAGATTGATAATAATAAGAGTAATAAGTATAGTAATTGTCGTTCTCTCGATCATATAAGCATAATATGGCTAATAATATGAGTTAGAGTGATAATACTAAGAGTAGTGAGTATAGTAATTCTCATTCTATCGATCATATAAGCATAATATGGCTAATAATATGAGTTAGATTGATAATAATAACAGTAATAAGTATAGTAATTGTCGTTCTATCGATAATATAAGCATAATATGGCTAATAATATGAGTTAGATTGATAATAATAAGAGTAATGAGTATAGTAATTGTAGTTCTATCGATCATATCGTCATAATATGGTTAATAATATGAGTTAGATTCATAATAATAAGAGTAATAAGTATAGTAATTGTCGTTCTATCGATCATATAAGCATAATATGGCTAATAATATGAGTGAGATTGATAATAATAAGAGTAATAAGTATAGTATTTGTCGTTCTATCGATCGTATAAGCATAATATGGCTAATAATACGAGTTAGATTGATAATACTAAGAGTAGTGAGTATAGTAATTCTCGTTCTATCTATCATATAAGCATAATATGGCTAATAATATGAGTGAGATTGATAATAATAAGAGTAATAAGTATAGTATTTGTCGTTCTATCGATCATATAAGCATAATAAGGCTAATAATATGAGTTAGAGCGATAATACTAAGAGTAGTGAGTATAAAAATTCTCATTCTATCGATCATATAAGCATAATATGGCTAATAATATGAGTTAGATTGATAATAATAACAGTAATAAGTATAGTAATTGTCGTTCTATCGATAATATAAGCATAATATGGCTAATAATATGAGTTAGATTGATAATACTAAGAGTAGTGAGTATAGTAATTGTCGTTCTATCGATCATATAAGCATAATATGGCTAATAATATGAGTTAGATTGATAATACTAAGAGTAGTGAGTATAGTAATTGTCGTTCTATCGATCATATAAGCATAATATGGCTAATAATATGAGTTAGATTGATAATACTAAGAGTAGTGAGTATAGTAATTCTCGTTCTATCGATCATATAAGCATAATATGGCTAATAATATGAGTTAGATTGATAATAATAAGAGTAATAACTACAGTAATTGTCGTTCTATCGATCATATAAGCATAATAAGGCTAATAATATGAGTTAGAGTGATAATACTAAGAGTAGTGAGTATAAAAATTCTCATTCTATCGATCATATAAGCATAATATGGCTAATAATATGAGTTAGATTGATAATAATAACAGTAATAAGTATAGTAATTGTCGTTCTATCGATAATATAAGCATAATATGGCTAATAATATGAGTTAGATTGATAATAATAAGAGTAATAACTACAGTAATTGTCGTTCTATCGATCATATAAGCATAATAAGACTAATAATATGAGTTAGAGTGATAATTCTAAGAGTAGTGAGTATAGTAATTCTCATTCTATCGATCATATAAGCATAATATGGCTAATAATATGAGTTAGATTCATAATAATAAGAGTAATAAGTATAGTAATTGTCGTTCTATCGATCATATAAGCATAATATGGCTAATAATATGAGTTAGATTGATAATAATAAGAGTAATAAGTATAGTAATTGTCGTTCTCTCGATCATATAAGCATAATATGGCTAATAATATGAGTTAGACTGATAATAATAAGAGTAATGAGTATAGCAATTGTAGTTCTATCGATCATTTAAGCATAATATGGCTAATAATATGAGTTAGATTGATAATAATAAGAGTAATGAGTATAGTAATTGTAGTTCTATCGATCATATCTGCATAATATGGTTAATAATATGAGTTAGATTCATAATAATAAGAGTAGTAAGTATAGTATTTGTCGTTCTATCGATCATATAAGCATAATATGGCTAATAATATGAGGTAGATTGATAATAATAAGAGTAATAAGTATAGTAATTGTCGTTCTATCGATCATTTAAGCATAATATGGGTAATAATATGAGTCAGATTGATAATAATAACAGTAATAAGTATAGTAATTGTCGTTCTATCGATAATATAAGCATAATATGGCTAATAATATGAGTTAGATTGATAATACTAAGAGTAGTGAGTATAGTAATTCTCGTTCTATCGATCATATAAGCATAATATGGCTAATAATATGAGTTAGATTGATAATAATAAGAGTAATAAGTATAGTAATTGTCGTTCTATCGATAATATAAGCATAATATGGCTAATAATATGAGTTAGATTGATAATACTAAGAGTAGTGAGTATAGTAATTCTCGTTCTATCGATCATATAAGCATAATATGGCTAATAATATGAGTTAGATTGATAATAATAAGAGTAATGAGTATAGTAATTCTAGTTCTATCGATCATTTAAGCATAATATGGCTAATAATATGAGTTAGATTGATAATAATAAGAGTAATAAGTATAGTAATTGTCGTTCTCTTGATCATATAAGCATAATATGGCTAATAATATGAGTTAGAGTGATAATACTAAGAGTAGTGAGTATAGTAATTCTCATTCTATCGATCATATAAGCATAATATGGCTAATAATATGAGTTAGATTGATAATAATAACAGTAATAAGTATAGTAATTGTCGTTCTATCGATAATATAAGCATAATATGGCTAATAATATGAGTTAGATTGATAATACTAAGAGTAGTGAGTATAGTAATTGTCGTTCTATCGATCATATAAGCATAATATGGCTAATAATATGAGTTAGATTGATAATAGTAAGAGTAATAAGTATAGAATTTGTCGTTCTATCGATCATATAAGCATAATATGGCTAATAATACGAGTTAGATTGATAATAATAAGAGTAATAAGTATAGTAATTGCCGTTCTATCGATCATTTAAGCATAATATGGCTAATAATATGAGTTAGATTGATAATAATAACAGTAATAAGTATAGTAATTGTCGTTCTATCGATAATATAAGCATAATATGGTTAATAATATGAGTTAGATTGATAATAATAAGAGTAATAAGTATAGTATTTGTCGTTCTATCGATCATATAAGCATAATATGGCTAATAATATGAGTTAGATTGACAATAATAAGAGTAATAAGTATAGTAATTGTCGTTCTATCGATCATTTGAGCATGGTATGGCTAATAATATGAGTTAGATTGATAATAATAACAGTAATAGGTATTGTAGTTGTCGTTCTATCGATAATATAAGCATAATATGGCTAATAATATGAGTTAGATTGATAATACTAAGAGTAGTGAGTATAGTAATTCTCGTTCTATCGATCATATAAGCATAATATGGCTAATAATATGAGTTAGATTGATAACAATAAGAGTAACAAGTTTAGTAATTGTCGTTCTATCGATCATATAAGCATAATATGGCTAATAATATGAGTTAGATTGATAATACTAAGAGTAGTGAGTATAGTAATTCTCGTTCTATCGATCATATAAGCATAATATGGCTAATAATATGAGTTAGATTGATAATAATAAGAGTAATGAGTATAGAAATTGTAGTTCTAACGATCATTTAGTCATAATATGGCTAATAATATGAGTTAGATTGATAATAATAAGAGTAATAAGTATAGTATTTGTCGTTCTATCGATCATATAAGCATAATATGGCTAACAATACGAGTTAGATTGATAATAATAAGAGTAATAAATACAGTAATTGTCGTTCTATCGATCATATAAGCATAATAAGGCTAATAATATGAGTTAGAGTGATAATACTAAGAGTAGTGAGTATAGTAATTCTCATTCTATCGATCATATAAGCATAATATGGCTAATAATATGAGTTAGATTGATAATAGTAAGAGTAATAAGTATAGAATTTGTCGTTCTATCGATCATATAAGCATAATATGGCTAATAATACGAGTTAGATTGATAATAATAAGAGTAATAAGTATAGTAATTGCCGTTCTATCGATCATTTAAGCATAATATGGCTAATAATATGAGTTAGATTGATAATAATAACAGTAATAAGTATAGTAATTGTCGTTCTATCGATAATATAAGCATAATATGGTTAATAATATGAGTTAGATTGATAATAATAAGAGTAATAAGTATAGTATTTGTCGTTCTATCGATCATATAAGCATAATATGGCTAATAATATGAGTTAGATTGACAATAATAAGAGTAATAAGTATAGTAATTGTCGTTCTATCGATCATTTGAGCATGGTATGGCTAATAATATGAGTTAGATTGATAATAATAACAGTAATAGGTATTGTAGTTGTCGTTCTATCGATAATATAAGCATAATATGGCTAATAATATGAGTTAGATTGATAATACTAAGAGTAGTGAGTATAGTAATTCTCGTTCTATCGATCATATAAGCATAATATGGCTAATAATATGAGTTAGATTGATAACAATAAGAGTAACAAGTTTAGTAATTGTCGTTCTATCGATCATATAAGCATAATATGGCTAATAATATGAGTTAGATTGATAATACTAAGAGTAGTGAGTATAGTAATTCTCGTTCTATCGATCATATAAGCATAATATGGCTAATAATATGAGTTAGATTGATAATAATAAGAGTAATGAGTATAGAAATTGTAGTTCTAACGATCATTTAGTCATAATATGGCTAATAATATGAGTTAGATTGATAATAATAAGAGTAATAAGTATAGTATTTGTCGTTCTATCGATCATATAAGCATAATATGGCTAACAATACGAGTTAGATTGATAATAATAAGAGTAATAAATACAGTAATTGTCGTTCTATCGATCATATAAGCATAATAAGGCTAATAATATGAGTTAGAGTGATAATACTAAGAGTAGTGAGTATAGTAATTCTCATTCTATCGATCATATAAGCATAATATGGCTAATAATACGAGTTAGATTGATAATAATAACAGTAATAAGTATAGTAATGGTCGTTCTATCGATCATTTAAGCATAATATGGCTAATAATATGAGTTAGATTGATAATAATAAGAGTAATGAGTATAGTAATTGTAGTTCTATCGATCATATCTGCATAATATTGTTAATAATATGAGTTAGATTGATAATAATAAGAGTAATAAGTATAGTAATTGTCGTTCTATCGATCATATCTGCATAATATGGTTAATAATATGAGTTAGATTGATAATAGTGAGTGTAATAAGTATAGTGAATGTCGTTCTATCGATAATATCAGCATAATATGGGTAATAATATGAGTTCGATTGACAATAATAAGCGTAATAAGTATAGTAATTGTCGTTCTATCGATCATTTAAGCATAATATGGCTAATAATACGAGTTAGATTGATAATAATAAGAGTAATAACTACAGTAATTGTCGTTCTCTCAATCATATAAGCATAATATGGCTAATAATATGAGTCAGATTGATAATAATAAGAGTAATGAGTATAGTATTTGTCGTTCTATCGATCATATAAGCATAATATGCCTAATAATACGAGTTGGATTGATAATAATAAGCGTAATAAGTAGAGTAATTGTCGTTCTACCGATCATTTAAGCATAATATGGCTAATAATATGAGTTAGATTGATAATAATAACAGTAATAAGTATAGTAATTGTCGTTCTATCGATCATATCTGCATAATATGGTTAATAATATGAGTTAGATTGATAATAGTGAGTGTAATAAGTATAGTGAATGTCGTTCTATCGATAATATCAGCATAATATGGGTAATAATATGAGTTCGATTGACAATAATAAGCGTAATAAGTATAGTAATTGTCGTTCTATCGATCATTTAAGCATAATATGGCTAATAATATGAGTTAGATTGATAATAATAAGAGTAATAACTACAGTAATTGTCGTTCTCTCAATCATATAACCATAATATGGCTAATAATATGAGTTAGATTGATAATAATAAGAGTAATGAGTATAGTATTTGTCGTTCTATCGATCATATAAGCATAATATGCCTAATAATACGAGTTGGATTGATAATAATAAGCGTAATAAGTATAGTAATTGTCGTTCTACCGATCATTTAAGCATAATATGGCTAATAATATGAGTTAGATTGATAATAATAACAGTAATAAGTATAGTAATTGTCGTTCTATCGATAATATAAGCATAATATGGCTAATAATATGAGTTAGATTGATAATACTAAGAGTAGTGAGTATAGTAATTGTCGTTCTATCGATCATATAAGCATAATATGCCTAATAATACGAGTTAGATTGATAATTATAAGCGTAATAAGTATAGTAATTGTCGTTCTATCGATCATATAAGCATAATATGCCTAATAATACGAGTTAGATTGATAATAATAAGCGTAATAAGTATAGTAATTGTCGTTCTACCGATCATTTAAGCATAATATGGCTAATAATATGAGTTAGATTGATAATAATAACAGTAATAAGTATAGTAATTGTCGTCCTATCGATAATATAAGCATAATATGGCTAATAATATGAGTTAGATTGATAATAATAACAGTAATAAGTATAGTAATTGTCGTTCTATCGATAATATAAGCATAATATGGCTAATAATATGAGTTAGATTGATAATACTAAGAGTAGTGAGTATAGTAATTCTCGTTCTATCGATCATATAAGCATAATAAGGCTAATAATATGAGTTAGAGTGATAATACTAAGAGTAGTGAGTAAAGTAATTCTCATTCTATCGATCATATAAGCATAATATGGCTAATAATATGAGTTAGATTGATAATAATAAGAGTAATGGGTATAGTAATTGTAGTTCTATCGATCATATCTGCATAATATGGTTAATAATATGAGTTAGATTCATAATAATAAGAGTAATAAGTATAGTAATTGTCGTTCTATCGATAATATGAGCATAATATGGCTAATAATATGAGTTAGATTGATAATACTAAGAGTAGTGAGTATAGTAATTCTCGTTCTATCGATCATATAAGCATAATATGGCTAATAATATGAGTTAGATTGATAATAATAAGAGTAATGAGTGTAGTAATTGTAGTTCTATCGACCATTTAAGCATAATATGGCTAATAATATGAGTCAGATTGATAATAATAACAGTAATAAGTATAGTAATTGTCGTTCTATCGATAATATAAGCATAAAGAGCTAATAATATGAGTTAGATTTATAATAATAAGAGTAATAAGTATAGTAACTGTCGTTCTATCGATCATGTAAGCACAATATGGCTAATAATATGAGTTAGATTGATAATAATAAGAGTAATAAGTATAGTAATTGTCGTTCTATCGATCATATCTGCATAATATGGTTAATAATATGAGTTAGATTGATAATAATAAGAGTAATAAGTATAGTAATTGTCGTTATATCGATCATATAACCATAATATGGCTAATAGCATGAGTTGGATTGATAATAATAAGAGTAATGAGTATAGTAATTGTAGTTCTATCGATCATATCTGCATAATATGGTTAATAATATGAGTTAGATTGATAATAGTGAGTGCAATAAATATAGTAATTGATGTTCTATCGCTCATATTAGCACAATATGGCTAATAATATGAGTTAGATTGATAATAATAACAGTAATAAGTATAGTAATTGTCGTTCTATCGATAATATAAGCATAATATGGCTAATAATATGAGTTAGATTGATAATACTAAGAGTAGTGAGTATTGTAATTGTCGTTCTATCGATCATATAAGCATAATATGGTTAATAATATGAGTTAGATTGATAATAATAAGAGTAATAAGTATAGTATTTGTCGTTCTATCGATCATATAAGCATAATATGGCTAATAATACGAGTTATATTGATAATAATAAGAGTAATAAGTATAGTAATTGTCTTTCTATCGATCATTTAAGCATAATATGGCTAATAATATGAGTTAGATTGATAATAATAAGAGTAATAAGTATAGTAATTGTCGTTCTATCGATCATTTAAGCATAATATGGCTAATAATATGAGTTAGGTTGATAATAATAACAGTAATAAGTATAGTAATTGTCGTTCTATCGATAATATGAGCATAATATGGCTAATAATATGAGTTAGATTGATAATACTAAGAGTAGTGAGTATAGTAATTCTCGTTCTATCGATCATATAAGCATAAAGAGCTAATAATATGAGTTAGATTTATAATAATAAGTGTAATAAGTATAGTAACTGTCGTTCTATCGATCATGTAAGCACAATATGGCTAATAATATGAGTTAGATTGATAATAATAAGAGTAATAAGTATAGTAATTGTCGTTCTATCGATCATATCTGCATAATATGGTTAATAATATGAGTTAGATTGATAATAATAAGAGTAATAAGTATAGTAATTGTCGTTATATCGATCATATAACCATAATATGGCTAATAGCATGAGTTGGATTGATAATAATAAGAGTAATGAGTATAGTAATTGTAGTTCTATCGATCATATCTGCATAATATGGTTAATAATATGAGTTAGATTGATAATAGTGAGTGTAATAAATATAGTAATTGATGTTCTATCGCTCATATTAGCACAATATGGCTAATAATATGAGTTAGATTGATAATAATAACAGTAATAAGTATAGTAATTGTCGTTCTATCGATCATATAAGCATAATATGGTTAATAATATGAGTTAGATTGATAATAATAAGAGTAATAAGTATAGTATTTGTCGTTCTATCGATCATATAAGCATAAAATGGCTAATAATACGAGTTAGATTGATAATAATAAGAGTAATAAGTATAGAAATTGTCTTTCTATCGATCATTTAAGCATAATATGGCTAATAATATGAGTTAGATTGATAATAATAAGAGTAATAAGTATAGTAATTGTCGTTCTATCGATCATATCTGCATAATATGGTTAATAATATGAGTTAGATTGATAATAGTGAGTGTAATAAGTATAGTGAATGTCGTTCTATCGATAATATCAGCATAATATGGGTAATAATATGAGTTCGATTGACAATAATAAGCGTAATAAGTATAGTAATTGTCGTTCTATCGATCATTTAAGCATAATATGGCTAATAATATGAGTTAGATTGATAATAATAAGAGTAATAACTACAGTAATTGTCGTTCTCTCAATCATATAAGCATAATATGGCTAATAATATGAGTTAGATTGATAATAATAAGAGTAATGAGTATAGTATTTGTCGTTCTATCGATCATATAAGCATAATATGCCTAATAATACGAGTTGGATTGATAATAATCAGCGTAATAAGTATAGTAATTGTCGTTCTACCGATCATTTAAGCATAATATGGCTAATAATATGAGTTAGATTGATAATAATAACAGTAATAAGTATAGTAATTGTCGTTCTATCGATAATATAAGCATAATATGGCTAATAATATGAGTTAGTTTGATAATACTAAGAGTAGTGAGTATAGTAATTGTCGTTCTATCGATCATATAAGCATAATATGGCTAATAATATGAGTTAGATTGATAATACTAAGAGTAGTGAGTATAGTAATTCTCGTTCTATCGATCATATAAGCATAATATGGCTAATAATATGAGTTAGATTGATAATAATAAGAGTAATGAGTATGGTAATTGTTGTTCTATCGATCATTTAAGCATAATATGGCTAATAATATGAGTTAGATTGATAATAATAACAGTAATAAGTATAGTAATTGTCGTTCTATCGATAATATAACCATAATATGGCTAGTAATATGAGTTAGATTGATAATACTAAGAGTAGTGAGTATAGAAATTCTCGTTCTATCGATCATATAAGCATAATATGGCTAATAATATGAGTTAGATTGATAATAATAAGAGTAATAACTACAGTAATTGTCGTTCTATCGATCATATAAGCATAATAAGACTAATAATATGAGTTAGAGTGATAATACTAAGAGTAGTGAGTATAGTAATTCTCATTCTATCGATCATATAAGAATAATATGGCTAATAATATGAGTTAGATTCATAATAATAAGAGTAATAAGTATAGTAATTGTCGTTCTATCGATCATATAAGCATAATATGGCTAATAATATGAGTTAGATTGATAATAATAAGAGTAATAAGTATAGTAATTGTCGTTCTCTCGATCATATAAGCATAATATGGCTAATAATATGAGTTAGATTGATAATAATAAGAGTAATGAGTATAGCAATTGTAGTTCTATCGATCATTTAAGCATAATATGGCTAATAATATGAGTTAGATTGATAATAATAAGAGTAATGAGTATAGTAATTGTAGTTCTATCGATCATATCTGCATAATATGGTTAATAATATGAGTTAGATTCATAATAATAAGAGTAGTAAGTATAGTAATTGTCGTTCTATCGATAATATAAGCATAATATGGCTAATAATATGAGTTAGATTGATAATACTAAGAGTAGTGAGTATAGTAATTCTCGTTCTATCGATCATATAAGCATAATATGGCTAATAATATGAGTTAGAGTGATAATACTAAGAGTAGTGAGTATAGTAATTCTCATTCTATCGATCATATAAGCATAATATGGCTAATAATATGAGTTAGATTGATAATAACAACAGTAATAAGTATAGTAATTGTCGTTCTATCGATAATATAAGCATAATATGGCTAATAATATGAGTTAGATTGATAATACTAAGAGTAGTGAGTATAGTAATTGTCGTTCTATCGATCATATAAGCATAATATGGCTAATAATATGAGTTAGATTGATAATAGTAAGAGTAATAAGTATAGTATTTGTCGTTCTATCGATCATATAAGCATAATATGGCTAATAATACGAGTTAGATTGATAATAATAAGAGTAATAAGTATAGTAATTGCCGTTCTATCGATCATTTAAGCATAATATGGCTAATAATATGAGTTAGATTGATAATAATAACAGTAATAAGTATAGTAATTGTCGTTCTATCGATAATATAAGCATAATATGGTTAATAATATGAGTTATATTGATAATAATAAGAGTAATAAGTATAGTATTTGTCGTTCTATCGATCATATAAGCATAATATGGCTAATAATATGAGTTAGATTGATAATAATAAGAGTAATAAGTATAGTAATTGTCGTTCTATCGATCATTTGAGCATGGTATGGCTAATAATATGAGTTAGATTGATAATAATAACAGTAATAGGTATTGTAATTGTCGTTCTATCGATAATATAAGCATAATATGGCTAATAATATGAGTTAGATTGATAATACTAAGAGTAGTGAGTATAGTAATTCTCGTTCTATCGATCATATAAGCATAATATGGCTAATAATATGAGTTAGATTGATAACAATAAGAGTAACAAGTTTAGTAATTGTCGTTCTATCGATCATATAAGCATAATATGGCTAATAATATGAGTTAGATTGATAATACTAAGAGTAGTGAGTATAGTAATTCTCGTTCTATCGATCATATAAGCATAATATGGCTAATAATATGAGTTAGATTGATAATAATAAGAGTAATGAGTATAGAAATTGTAGTTCTAACGATCATTTAAGCATAATATGGCTAATAATATGAGTTAGATTGATAATAATAAGAGTAATAAGTATAGTATTTGTCGTTCTATCGATCATATAAGCATAATATGGCTAACAATACGAGTTAGATTGATAATAATAAGAGTAATAAATACAGTAATTGTCGTTCTATCGATCATATAAGCATAATAAGGCTAATAATATGAGTTAGAGTGATAATACTAAGAGTAGTGAGTATAGTAATTCTCATTCTATCGATCATATAAGCATAATATGGCTAATAATACGAGTTAGATTGATAATAATAAGAGTAATAAGTATAGTAATGGTCGTTCTATCGATCATTTAAGCATAATATGGCTAATAATATGAGTTAGATTGATAATAATAAGAGTAATGAGTATAGTAATTGTAGTTCTATCGATCATATCTGCATAATATTGTTAATAATATGAGTTAGATTGATAATAATAAGAGTAATAAGTATAGTAATTGTCGTTCTATCGATCATATCTGCATAATATGGTTAATAATATGAGTTAGATTGATAATAGTGAGTGTAATAAGTATAGTGAATGTCGTTCTATCGATAATATCAGCATAATATGGGTAATAATATGAGTTCGATTGACAATAATAAGCGTAATAAGTATAGTAATTGTCGTTCTATCGATCATTTAAGCATAATATGGCTAATAATATGAGTTAGATTGATAATAATAAGAGTAATAACTACAGTAATTGTCGTTCTCTCAATCATATAAGCATAATATGGCTAATAATATGAGTCAGATTGATAATAATAAGAGTAATGAGTATAGTATTTGTCGTTCTATCGATCATATAAGCATAATATGCCTAATAATACGAGTTGGATTGATAATAATAAGCGTAATAAGTAGAGTAATTGTCGTTCTACCGATCATTTAAGCATAATATGGCTAATAATATGAGTTAGATTGATAATAATAACAGTAATAAGTATAGTAATTGTCGTTCTATCGATAATATAAGCATAATATGGCTAATAATATGAGTTAGATTGATAATACTAAGAGTAGTGAGTATAGTAATTGTCGTTCTATCGATCATATAAGCATAATATGGCTAATAATATGAGTTAGATTGATAATACTAAGAGTAGTGATTATAGTAATTCTCGTTCTATCGATCATATAAGCATAATATGGCTAATAATATGAGTTAGATTGATAATAATAACAGTAATAAGTATAGTAATTGTCGTTCTATCGATAATATAAGCATAATATGGTTAATAATATGAGTTAGATTGATAATAATAAGAGTAATAAGTATAGTATTTGTCGTTCTATCGATCATATAAGCATAATATGGCTAATAATATGAGTTAGATTGATAATAATAAGAGTAATAAGTATAGTAATTGTCGTTCTATCGATCATTTGAGCATGATATGGCTAATAATATGAGTTAGATTGATAATAATAACAGTAATAGGTATTGTAATTGTTCTATCGATAATATAAGCATAATATGGCTAATAATATGAGTTAGATTGATAATACTAAGAGTAGTGAGTATAGTAATTCTCGTTCTATCGATCATATAAGCATAATGTGGCTAATAATATGAGTTAGATTGATAACAATAAGAGTAACAAGTTTAGTAATTGTCGTTCTATCGATCATATAAGCATAATATGGCTAATAATATGAGTTAGATTGATAATACTAAGAGTAGTGAGTATAGTAATTCTCGTTCTATCGATCATATAAGCATAATATGGCTAATAATATGAGTTAGATTGATAATAATAAGAGTAATGAGTATAGAAATTGTAGTTCTAACGATCATTTAAGCATAATATGGCTAATAATATGAGTTAGATTGATAATAATAAGAGTAATAAGTATAGTATTTGTCGTTCTATCGATCATATAAGCATAATATGGCTAACAATACGAGTTAGATTGATAATAATAAGAGTAATAAATACAGTAATTGTCGTTCTATCGATCATATAAGCATAATAAGGCTAATAATATGAGTTAGAGTGATAATACTAAGAGTAGTGAGTATAGTAATTCTCATTCTATCGATCATATAAGCATAATATGGCTAATAATACGAGTTAGATTGATAATAATAAGAGTAATAAGTATAGTAATGGTCGTTCTATCGATCATTTAAGCATAATATGGCTAATAATATGAGTTAGATTGATAATAATAAGAGTAATGAGTATAGTAATTGTAGTTCTATCGATCATATCTGCATAATATTGTTAATAATATGAGTTAGATTGATAATAATAAGAGTAATAAGTATAGTAATTGTCGTTCTATCGATCATATCTGCATAATATGGTTAATAATATGAGTTAGATTGATAATAGTGAGTGTAATAAGTATAGTGAATGTCGTTCTATCGATAATATCAGCATAATATGGGTAATAATATGAGTTCGATTGACAATAATAAGCGTAATAAGTATAGTAATTGTCGTTCTATCGATCATTTAAGCATAATATGGCTAATAATATGAGTTAGATTGATAATAATAAGAGTAATAACTACAGTAATTGTCGTTCTCTCAATCATATAAGCATAATATGGCTAATAATATGAGTTAGATTGATAATAATAAGAGTAATGAGTATAGTATTTGTCGTTCTATCGATCATATAAGCATAATATGCCTAATAATACGAGTTGGATTGATAATAATAAGCGTAATAAGTATAGTAATTGTCGTTCTACCGATCATTTAAGCATAATATGGCTAATAATATGAGTTAGATTGATAATAATAACAGTAATAAGTATAGTAATTGTCGTTCTATCGATAATATAAGCATAATATGGCTAATAATATGAGTTAGATTGATAATACTAAGAGTAGTGAGTATAGTAATTGTCGTTCTATCGATCATATAAGCATAATATGCCTAATAATACGAGTTAGATTGATAATTATAAGCGTAATAAGTATAGTAATTGTCGTTCTATCGATCATATAAGCATAATATGCCTAATAATACGAGTTAGATTGATAATAATAAGCGTAATAAGTATAGTAATTGTCGTTCTACCGATCATTTAAGCATAATATGGCTAATAATATGAGTTAGATTGATAATAATAACAGTAATAAGTATAGTAATTGTCGTCCTATCGATAATATAAGCATAATATGGCTAATAATATGAGTTAGATTGATAATAATAACAGTAATAAGTATAGTAATTGTCGTTCTATCGATAATATAAGCATAATATGGCTAATAATATGAGTTAGATTGATAATACTAAGAGTAGTGAGTATAGTAATTCTCGTTCTATCGATCATATAAGCATAATAAGGCTAATAATATGAGTTAGAGTGATAATACTAAGAGTAGTGAGTAAAGTAATTCTCATTCTATCGATCATATAAGCATAATATGGCTAATAATATGAGTTAGATTGATAATAATAAGAGTAATGGGTATAGCAATTGTAGTTCTATCGATCATATCTGCATAATATGGTTAATAATATGAGTTAGATTCATAATAATAAGAGTAATAAGTATAGTAATTGTCGTTCTATCGATCATATAAGCATAATATGGCCAATAATATGAGTTAGATTGATAATACTAAGAGTAGTGAGTATAGTAATTCTCGTTCTATCGATCATATAAGCATAATATGGCTAATAATATGAGTTAGATTGATAATAATAAGAGTAATGAGTGTAGTAATTGTAGTTCTATCGACCATTTAAGCATAATATGGCTAATAATATGAGTCAGATTGATAATAATAACAGTAATAAGTATAGTAATTGTCGTTCTATCGATAATATAAGCATAAAGAGCTAATAATATGAGTTAGATTTATAATAATAAGAGTAATAAGTATAGTAACTGTCGTTCTATCGATCATGTAAGCACAATATGGCTAATAATATGAGTTAGATTGATAATAATAAGAGTAATGGGTATAGTAATTGTAGTTCTATCGATCATATCTGCATAATATGGTTAATAATATGAGTTAGATTCATAATAATAAGAGTAATAAGTATAGTAATTGTCGTTCTATCGATCATATAAGCATAATATGGCCAATAATATGAGTTAGATTGATAATACTAAGAGTAGTGAGTATAGTAGTTCTCGTTCTATCGATCATATAAGCATAATATGGCTAATAATATGAGTTAGATTGATAATACTAAGAGTAGTGAGTATAGTAATTCTCGTTCTATCGATCATATAAGCATAATATGGCTAATAATATGAGTTAGATTGATAATAATAAGCGTAATAAGTATAGTAATTGTCGTTCTATCGATCATTTAAGCATAATATGGCTAATAATATGAGTTAGATTGTTAATAATAAGAGTAATAACTACAGTAATTGTCGTTCTCTCGATCATATAAGCATAATATGGCTAATAATATGAGTTAGAGTGATAATACTAAGAGTAGTGAGAATAGTAATTCTCATTCTATCGATCATATAAGCATAATATGGCTAATAATATGAGTTAGATTGATAATAATAACAGTAATAAGTATAGTAATTGTCGTTCTATCGATAATATAAGCATAATATGGCTAATAATATGAGTTAGATTGATTATACTAAGAGTAGTGAGTATAGTAATTCTCGTTCTATCGATCATACAAGCATAATATGGCTAATAATATGAGTTAGATTGATAATAATAAGAGTAATGAGTATAGTAATTGTAGTTCTATCGACCACTTAAGCATAATATGGCTAATAATATGAGTCAGATTGATAATAATAACAGTAATAAGTATAGTAATTGTAGTTCTATCGATAATATAAGCATAATATGGCTAATAATATGAGTTAGATTGATAATAATAAGAGTAATAAGTATAGTAATTGTCGTTCTATCGATCATTTAAGCATAATATGGCTAATAATATGAGTCAGATTGATAATAATAACAGCAATAAGTATAGTAATTGTCGTTCTATCGATAATATAAGCATAATATGGCTAATAATATGAGTTAGATTGATAATAATAACAGTAATAAGTATAGTAATTGTCGTTCTATCGATAATATAAGCATAATATGGCTAATAATATGAGTTAGATTGATAATACTAAGAGTAGTGAGTATAGTAATTGTCGTTCTATCGATCATATAAGCATAATATGCCTAATAATACGAGTTAGATTGATAATAATAAGCGTAATAAGTATAGTAATTGTCGTTCTATCGATCATATAAGCATAATATGCCTAATAATACGAGTTAGAGTGATAATACTAAGAGTAGTGAGTAAAGTAATTCTCATTCTATCGATCATATAAGCATAATATGGCTAATAATATGAGTTAGATTGATAATAATAAGAGTAATGGGTATAGTAATTGTAGTTCTATCGATCATATCTGCATAATATGGTTAATAATATGAGTTAGATTCATAATAATAAGAGTAATAAGTATAGTAATTGTCGTTCTATCGATAATATGAGCATAATATGGCTAATAATATGAGTTAGATTGATAATACTAAGAGTAGTGAGTATAGTAATTCTCGTTCTATCGATCATATAAGCATAATATGGCTAATAATATGAGTTAGATTGATAATAATAAGAGTAATGAGTGTAGTAATTGTAGTTCTATCGACCATTTAAGCATAATATGGCTAATAATATGAGTCAGATTGATAATAATAACAGTAATAAGTATAGTAATTGTCGTTCTATCGATAATATAAGCATAAAGAGCTAATAATATGAGTTAGATTTATAATAATAAGAGTAATAAGTATAGTAACTGTCGTTCTATCGATCATGTAAGCACAATATGGCTAATAATATGAGTTAGATTGATAATAATAAGAGTAATAAGTATAGTAATTGTCGTTCTATCGATCATATCTGCATAATATGGTTAATAATATGAGTTAGATTGATAATAATAAGAGTAATAAGTATAGTAATTGTCGTTATATCGATCATATAACCATAATATGGCTAATAGCATGAGTTGGATTGATAATAATAAGAGTAATGAGTATAGTAATTGTAGTTCTATCGATCATATCTGCATAATATGGTTAATAATATGAGTTAGATTGATAATAGTGAGTGCAATAAATATAGTAATTGATGTTCTATCGCTCATATTAGCACAATATGGCTAATAATATGAGTTAGATTGATAATAATAACAGTAATAAGTATAGTAATTGTCGTTCTATCGATAATATAAGCATAATATGGCTAATAATATGAGTTAGATTGATAATACTAAGAGTAGTGAGTATAGTAATTGTCGTTCTATCGATCATATAAGCATAATATGGTTAATAATATGAGTTAGATTGATAATAATAAGAGTAATAAGTATAGTATTTGTCGTTCTATCGATCATATAAGCATAATATGGCTAATAATACGAGTTATAATGATAATAATAAGAGTAATAAGTATAGTAATTGTCGTTATATCGATCATATAACCATAATATGGCTAATAGCATGAGTTGGATTGATAATAATAAGAGTAATGAGTATAGTAATTGTAGTTCTATCGATCATATCTGCATAATATGGTTAATAATATGAGTTAGATTGATAATAGTGAGTGTAATAAATATAGTAATTGATGTTCTATCGCTCATATTAGCACAATATGGCTAATAATATGAGTTAGATTGATAATAATAACAGTAATAAGTATAGTAATTGTCGTTCTATCGATCATATAAGCATAATATGGTTAATAATATGAGTTAGATTGATAATAATAAGAGTAATAAGTATAGTATTTGTCGTTCTATCGATCATATAAGCATAATATGGCTAATAATACGAGTTAGATTGATAATAATAAGAGTAATAAGTATAGAAATTGTCTTTCTATCGATCATTTAAGCATAATATGGCTAATAATATGAGTTAGATTGATAATAATAAGAGTAATAAGTATAGTAATTGTCGTTCTATCGATCATATCTGCATAATATGGTTAATAATATGAGTTAGATTGATAATAGTGAGTGTAATAAGTATAGTGAATGTCGTTCTATCGATAATATCAGCATAATATGGGTAATAATATGAGTTCGATTGACAATAATAAGCGTAATAAGTATAGTAATTGTCGTTCTATCGATCATTTAAGCATAATATGGCTAATAATATGAGTTAGATTGATAATAATAAGAGTAATAACTACAGTAATTGTCGTTCTCTCAATCATATAAGCATAATATGGCTAATAATATGAGTTAGATTGATAATAATAAGAGTAATGAGTATAGTATTTGTCGTTCTATCGATCATATAAGCATAATATGCCTAATAATACGAGTTGGATTGATAATAATCAGCGTAATAAGTATAGTAATTGTCGTTCTATCGATAATATAAGCATAATATGGCTAATAATATGAGTTAGATTGATAATACTAAGAGTAGTGAGTATAGTAATTCTCGTTCTATCGATCATATAAGCATAATGTGGCTAATAATATGAGTTAGATTGATAACAATAAGAGTAACAAGTTTAGTAATTGTCGTTCTATCGATCATATAAGCATAATATGGCTAATAATATGAGTTAGATTGATAATACTAAGAGTAGTGAGTATAGTAATTCTCGTTCTATCGATCATATAAGCATAATATGGCTAATAATATGAGTTAGATTGATAATAATAAGAGTAATGAGTATAGAAATTGTAGTTCTAACGATCATTTAAGCATAATATGGCTAATAATATGAGTTAGATTGATAATAATAAGAGTAATAAGTATAGTATTTGTCGTTCTATCGATCATATAAGCATAATATGGCTAACAATACGAGTTAGATTGATAATAATAAGAGTAATAAATACAGTAATTGTCGTTCTATCGATCATATAAGCATAATAAGGCTAATAATATGAGTTAGAGTGATAATACTAAGAGTAGTGAGTATAGTAATTCTCATTCTATCGATCATATAAGCATAATATGGCTAATAATACGAGTTAGATTGATAATAATAAGAGTAATAAGTATAGTAATGGTCGTTCTATCGATCATATCTGCATAATATGGTTAATAATATGAGTTAGATTGATAATAATAAGAGTAATGAGTATAGTATTTGTCGTTCTATCGATCATATAAGCATAATATGCCTAATAATACGAGTTAGATTGATAATAATAAGCGTAATAAGTATAGTAATTGTCGTTCTACCGATCATTTAAGCATAATATGGCTAATAATATGAGTTAGATTGATAATAATAAGAGTAATGGGTATAGCAATTGTAGTTCTATCGATCATATCTGCATAATATGGTTAATAATATGAGTTAGATTCATAATAATAAGAGTAATAAGTATAGTAATTGTCGTTCTATCGATCATATAAGCATAATATGGCCAATAATATGAGTTAGATTGATAATACTAAGAGTAGTGAGTATAGTAATTCTCGTTCTATCGATCATATAAGCATAATATGGCTAATAATATGAGTTAGATTGATAATAATAAGAGTAATGAGTGTAGTAATTGTAGTTCTATCGACCATTTAAGCATAATATGGCTAATAATATGAGTCAGATTGATAATAATAACAGTAATAAGTATAGTAATTGTCGTTCTATCGATAATATAAGCATAAAGAGCTAATAATATGAGTTAGATTTATAATAATAAGAGTAATAAGTATAGTAATTGTCGTTCTATCGATCATTTAAGCATAATATGGCCAATAATATGAGTTAGATTGATAATACTAAGAGTAGTGAGTATAGTAATTCTCGTTCTATCGATCATATAAGCATAATATGGCTAATAATATGAGTTAGATTGATAATACTAAGAGTAGTGAGTATAGTAATTCTCGTTCTATCGATCATATAAGCATAATATGGCTAATAATATGAGTTAGATTGATAATAATAAGCGTAATAAGTATAGTAATTGTCGTTCTATCGATCATTTAAGCATAATATGGCTAATAATATGAGTTAGATTGTTAATAATAAGAGTAATAACTACAGTAATTGTCGTTCTCTCGATCATATAAGCATAATATGGCTAATAATATGAGTTAGAGTGATAATACTAAGAGTAGTGAGAATAGTAATTCTCATTCTATCGATCATATAAGCATAATATGGCTAATAATATGAGTTAGATTGATAATAATAACAGTAATAAGTATAGTAATTGTCGTTCTATCGATAATATAAGCATAATATGGCTAATAATATGAGTTAGATTGATTATACTAAGAGTAGTGAGTATAGTAATTCTCGTTCTATCGATCATACAAGCATAATATGGCTAATAATATGAGTTAGATTGATAATAATAAGAGTAATGAGTATAGTAATTGTAGTTCTATCGACCACTTAAGCATAATATGGCTAATAATATGAGTCAGATTGATAATAATAACAGTAATAAGTATAGTAATTGTAGTTCTATCGATAATATAAGCATAATATGGCTAATAATATGAGTTAGATTGATAATAATAAGAGTAATAAGTATAGTAATTGTCGTTCTATCGATCATTTAAGCATAATATGGCTAATAATATGAGTCAGATTGATAATAATAACAGCAATAAGTATAGTAATTGTCGTTCTATCGATAATATAAGCATAATATGGCTAATAATATGAGTTAGATTGATAATAATAACAGTAATAAGTATAGTAATTGTCGTTCTATCGATAATATAAGCATAATATGGCTAATAATATGAGTTAGATTGATAATACTAAGAGTAGTGAGTATATCAATTGTCGTTCTATCGATCATATAAGCATAATATGCCTAATAATACGAGTTAGATTGATAATAATAAGCGTAATAAGTATAGTAATTGTCGTTCTATCGATCATATAAGCATAATATGCCTAATAATACGAGTTAGAGTGATAATACTAAGAGTAGTGAGTAAAGTAATTCTCATTCTATCGATCATATAAGCATAATATGGCTAATAATATGAGTTAGATTGATAATAATAAGAGTAATGGGTATAGTAATTGTAGTTCTATCGATCATATAAGCATAATATGGTTAATAATATGAGTTAGATTGATAATAATAAGAGTAATAAGTATAGTATTTGTCGTTCTATCGATCATATAAGCATAATATGGCTAATAATACGAGTTATATTGATAATAATAAGAGTAATAAGTATAGTAATTGTCTTTCTATCGATCATTTAAGCATAATATGGCTAATAATATGAGTTAGATTGATAATAATAAGAGTAATAAGTATAGTAATTGTCGTTCTATCGATCATTTAAGCATAATATGGCTAATAATATGAGTTAGGTTGATAATAATAACAGTAATAAGTATAGTAATTGTCGTTCTATCGATAATATGAGCATAATATGGCTAATAATATGAGTTAGATTGATAATACTAAGAGTAGTGAGTATAGTAATTCTCGTTCTATCGATCATATAAGCATAAAGAGCTAATAATATGAGTTAGATTTATAATAATAAGTGTAATAAGTATAGTAACTGTCGTTCTATCGATCATGTAAGCACAATATGGCTAATAATATGAGTTAGATTGATAATAATAAGAGTAATAAGTATAGTAATTGTCGTTCTATCGATCATATCTGCATAATATGGTTAATAATATGAGTTAGATTGATAATAATAAGAGTAATAAGTATAGTAATTGTCGTTATATCGATCATATAACCATAATATGGCTAATAGCATGAGTTGGATTGATAATAATAAGAGTAATGAGTATAGTAATTGTAGTTCTATCGATCATATCTGCATAATATGGTTAATAATATGAGTTAGATTGATAATAGTGAGTGTAATAAATATAGTAATTGATGTTCCATCGCTCATATTAGCACAATATGGCTAATAATATGAGTTAGATTGATAATAATAACAGTAATAAGTATAGTAATTGTCGTTCTATCGATCATATAAGCATAATATGGTTAATAATATGAGTTAGATTGATAATAATAAGAGTAATAAGTATAGTATTTGTCGTTCTATCGATCATATAAGCATAATATGGCTAATAATACGAGTTAGATTGATAATAATAAGAGTAATAAGTATAGAAATTGTCTTTCTATCGATCATTTAAGCATAATATGGCTAATAATATGAGTTAGATTGATAATAATAAGAGTAATAAGTATAGTAATTGTCGTTCTATCGATCATATCTGCATAATATGGTTAATAATATGAGTTAGATTGATAATAGTGAGTGTAATAAGTATAGTGAATGTCGTTCTATCGATAATATCAGCATAATATGGGTAATAATATGAGTTCGATTGACAATAATAAGCGTAATAAGTATAGTAATTGTCGTTCTATCGATCATTTAAGCATAATATGGCTAATAATATGAGTTAGATTGATAATAATAAGAGTAATAACTACAGTAATTGTCGTTCTCTCAATCATATAAGCATAATATGGCTAATAATATGAGTTAGATTGATAATAATAAGGGTAATGAGTATAGTATTTGTCGTTCTATCGATCATATAAGCATAATATGCCTAATAATACGAGTTGGATTGATAATAATCAGCGTAATAAGTATAGTAATTGTCGTTCTACCGATCATTTAAGCATAATATGGCTAATAATATGAGTTAGATTGATAATAATAACAGTAATAATTATAGTAATTGTCGTTCTATCGATAATATAAGCATAATATGGCTAATAATATGAGTTAGATTGATAATACTAAGAGTAGTGAGTATAGTAATTGTCGTTCTATCGATCATATAAGCATAATATGGCTAATAATATGAGTTAGATTGATAATACTAAGAGTAGTGAGTATAGTAATTCTCGTTCTATCGATCATATAAGCATAATATGGCTAATAATATGAGTTAGATTGATAATAATAAGAGTAATGAGTATGGTAATTGTAGTTCTATCGATCATTTAAGCATAATATGGCTAATAATATGAGTTAGATTGATAATAATAACAGTAATAAGTATAGTAATTGTCGTTCTATCGATAATATAACCATAATATGGCTAGTAATATGAGTTAGATTGATAATACTAAGAGTAGTGAGTATAGAAATTCTCGTTCTATCGATCATATAAGCATAATATGGCTAATAATATGAGTTAGATTGATAATAATAAGAGTAATAACTACAGTAATTGTCGTTCTATCGATCATATAAGCATAATAAGACTAATAATATGAGTTAGAGTGATAATACTAAGAGTAGTGAGTATAGTAATTCTCATTCTATCGATCATATAAGCATAATATGGCTAATAATATGAGTTAGATTCATAATAATAAGAGTAATAAGTATAGTAATTGTCGTTCTATCGATCATATAAGCATAATATGGCTAATAATATGAGTTAGATTGATAATAATAAGAGTAATAAGTATAGTAATTGTCGTTCTCTCGATCATATAAGCATAATATGGCTAATAATATGAGTTAGATTGATAATAATAAGAGTAATGAGTATAGCAATTGTAGTTCTATCGATCATTTAAGCATAATATGGCTAATAATATGAGTTAGATTGATAATAATAAGAGTAATGAGTATAGTAATTGTAGTTCTATCGATCATATCTGCATAATATGGTTAATAATATGAGTTAGATTCATAATAATAAGAGTAGTAAGTATAGTATTTGTCGTTCTATCGATCATATAAGCATAATATGGCTAATAATATGAGGTAGATTGATAATAATAAGAGTAATAAGTATAGTAATTGTCGTTCTATCGATCATTTAAGCATAATATGGGTAATAATATGAGTCAGATTGATAATAATTACAGTAATAAGTATAGTAATTGTCGTTCTATCGATAATATAAGCATAATATGGCTAATAATATGAGTTAGATTGATAATACTAAGAGTAGTGAGTATAGTAATTCTCGTTCTATCGATCATATAAGCATAATATGGCTAATAATATGAGTTAGATTGATAATAATAAGAGTAATAAGTATAGTAATTGTCGTTCTCTCGATCATATAAGCATAATATGGCTAATAATATGAGTTAGATTGATAATAATAAGAGTAATGAGTATAGCAATTGTAGTTCTATCGATCATTTAAGCATAATATGGCTAATAATATGAGTTAGATTGATAATAATAAGAGTAATGAGTATAGTAATTGTAGTTCTATCGATCATATCTGCATAATATGGTTAATAATATGAGTTAGATTCATAATAATAAGAGTAGTAAGTATAGTATTTGTCGTTCTATCGATCATATAAGCATAATATGGCTAATAATATGAGGTAGATTGATAATAATAAGAGTAATAAGTATAGTAATTGTCGTTCTATCGATCATTTAAGCATAATATGGGTAATAATATGAGTCAGATTGATAATAATAACAGTAATAAGTATAGTAATTGTCGTTCTATCGATAATATAAGCATAATATGGCTAATAATATGAGTTAGATTGATAATACTAAGAGTAGTGAGTATAGTAATTCTCGTTCTATCGATCATATAAGCATAATATGGCTAATAATATGAGTTAGATTGATAATAATAAGAGTAATAAGTATAGTAATTGTCGTTCTATCGATAATATAAGCATAATATGGCTAATAATATGAGTTAGATTGATAATACTAAGAGTAGTGAGTATAGTAATTCTCGTTCTATCGATCATATAAGCATAATATGGCTAATAATATGAGTTAGATTGATAATAATAAGAGTAATGAGTATAGTAATTCTAGTTCTATCGATCATTTAAGCATAATATGGCTAATAATATGAGTTAGATTGATAATAATAAGAGTAATAAGTATAGTAATTGTCGTTCTCTCGATCATATAAGCATAATATGGCTAATAATATGAGTTAGAGTGATAATACTAAGAGTAGTGAGTATAGTAATTCTCATTCTATCGATCATATAAGCATAATATGGCTAATAATATGAGTTAGATTGATAATAATAACAGTAATAAGTATAGTAATTGTCGTTCTATCGATAATATAAGCATAATATGGCTAATAATATGAGTTAGATTGATAATACTAAGAGTAGTGAGTATAGTAATTGTCGTTCTATCGATCATATAAGCATAATATGGCTAATAATATGAGTTAGATTGATAATAGTAAGAGTAATAAGTATAGTATTTGTCGTTCTATCGATCATATAAGCATAATATGGCTAATAATACGAGTTAGATTGATAATAATAAGAGTAATAAGTATAGTAATTGCCGTTCTATCGATCATTTAAGCATAATATGGCTAACAATACGAGTTAGATTGATAATAATAAGAGTAATAAATACAGTAATTGTCGTTCTATCGATCATATAAGCATAATAAGGCTAATAATATGAGTTAGAGTGATAATACTAAGAGTAGTGAGTATAGTAATTCTCATTCTATCGATCATATAAGCATAATATGGCTAATAATACGAGTTAGATTGATAATAATAAGAGTAATAAGTATAGTGATGGTCGTTCTATCGATCATTTAAGCATAATATGGCTAATAATATGAGTTAGATTGATAATAATAAGAGTAATGAGTATAGTAATTGTAGTTCTATCGATCATATCTGCATAATATTGTTAATAATATGAGTTAGATTGATAATAATAAGAGTAATAAGTATAGTAATTGTCGTTCTATCGATCATATCTGCATAATATGGTTAATAATATGAGTTAGATTGATAATAGTGAGTGTAATAAGTATAGTGAATGTCGTTCTATCGATAATATCAGCATAATATGGGTAATAATATGAGTTCGATTGACAATAATAAGCGTAATAAGTATAGTAATTGTCTTTCTATCGATCATTTAAGCATAATATGGCTAATAATATGAGTCAGATTGATAATAATAACAGCAATAAGTATAGTAATTGTCGTTCTATCGATAATATAAGCATAATATGGCTAATAATATGAGTTAGATTGATAATAATAACAGTAATAAGTATAGTAATTGTCGTTCTATCGATAATATAAGCATAATATGGCTAATAATATGAGTTAGATTGATAATACTAAGAGTAGTGAGTATAGTAATTGTCGTTCTATCGATCATATAAGCATAATATGCCTAATAATACGAGTTAGATTGATAATAATAAGCGTAATAAGTATAGTAATTGTCGTTCTATCGATCATATAAGCATAATATGCCTAATAATACGAGTTAGAGTGATAATACTAAGAGTAGTGAGTAAAGTAATTCTCATTCTATCGATCATATAAGCATAATATGGCTAATAATATGAGTTAGATTGATAATAATAAGAGTAATAAGTATAGTAATTGTCGTTCTATCGATCATATCTGCATAATATGGTTAATAATATGAGTTAGATTGATAATAGTGAGTGTAATAAGTATAGTGAATGTCGTTCTATCGATAATATCAGCATAATATGGGTAATAATATGAGTTCGATTGACAATAATAAGCGTAATAAGTATAGTAATTCTCGTTCTATCGATCATATAAGCATAATATGGCTAATAATATGAGTTAGATTGATAATAATAAGAGTAATGAGTATAGTAATTGTCGTTCTATCGATCATAGAAGCATAATATGGCTAATAATATGAGTTAGATTGATAATACTAAGAGTAGTGAGTATAGTAATTCTCGTTCTATCGATCATATAAGCATAATATGGCTAATAATTAAAGTTAGATTGATAATAATAAGCGTAATAAGTATAGTAATTGTAGTTCTATCGACCATTTAAGCATAATATGGCTAATAATATGAGTCAGATTGATAATAATAACAGTAATAAGTATAGTAATTGTCGTTCTATCGATAATATAAGCATAAAGAGCTAATAATATGAGTTAGATTTATAATAATAAGAGTAATAAGTATAGTAACTGTCGTTCTATCGATCATGTAAGCACAATATGGCTAATAATATGAGTTAGATTGATAATAATAAGAGTAATAAGTATAGTAATTGTCGTTCTATCGATCATATCTGCATAATATGGTTAATAATATGAGTTAGATTGATAATAATAAGAGTAATAAGTATAGTAATTGTCGTTATATCGATCATATAACCATAATATGGCTAATAGCATGAGTTGGATTGATAATAATAAGAGTAATGAGTATAGTAATTGTAGTTCTATCGATCATATCTGCATAATATGGTTAATAATATGAGTTAGATTGATAATAGTGAGTGTAATAAATATAGTAATTGATGTTCTATCGCTCATATTAGCACAATATGGCTAATAATATGAGTTAGATTGATAATAATAACAGTAATAAGTATAGTAATTGTCGTTCCATCGATAATATAAGCATAATATGGCTAATAATATGAGTTAGATTGATAATACTAAGAGTAGTGAGTATAGTAATTGTCGTTCTATCGATCATATAAGCATAATATGGTTAATAATATGAGTTAGATTCATAATAATAAGAGTAATAAGTATAGTAATTGTCGTTCTATCGATAATATGAGCATAATATGGCTAATAATATGAGTTAGATTGATAATACTAAGAGTAGTGAGTATAGTAATTCTCGTTCTATCGATCATATAAGCATAATATGGCTAATAATATGAGTTAGATTGATAATAATAAGAGTAATGAGTATAGTAATTGTCGTTCTATCGATCATAGAAGCATAATATGGCTAATAATATGAGTTAGATTGATAATACTAAGAGTAGTGAGTATAGTAATTCTCGTTCTATCGATCATATAAGCATAATATGGCTAATAATATGAGTTAGATTGATAATAATAAGCGTAATAAGTATAGTAATTGTCGTTCTATCGATCATTTAAGCATAATATGGCTAATAATATGAGTTAGATTGATAATAATAAGAGTAATAACTACAGTAATTGTCGTTCTCTCGATCATATAAGCATAATATGGCTAATAATATGAGTTAGATTGATAATACTAAGAGTAGTGAGTATAGTAATTCTCGTTCTATCGATCATATAAGCATAATATGGCTAATAATATGAGTTAGATTGATAATAATAAGAGTAATGAGTGTAGTAATTGTAGTTCTATCGACCATTTAAGCATAATATGGCTAATAATATGAGTCAGATTGATAATAATAACAGTAATAAGTATAGTAATTGTAGTTCTATCGATAATATAAGCATAATATGGCTAATAATATGAGTTAGATTGATAATAATAAGAGTAATAAGTATAGTAATTGTCGTTCTATCGATCATTTAAGCATAATATGGCTAATAATATGAGTCAGATTGATAATAATAACAGCAATAAGTATAGTAATTGTCGTTCTATCGATAATATAAGCATAATATGGCTAATAATATGAGTTAGATTGATAATAATAACAGTAATAAGTATAGTAATTGTCGTTCTATCGATCATTTAAGCATAATATGGCTAATAATATGAGTTAGATTGATAATACTAAGAGTAGTGAGTATAGTAATTCTCGTTCTATCGATCATATAAGCATAATATGGCTAATAATATGAGTTAGATTGATAATAATAAGAGTAATGAGTATAGTATTTGTCGTTCTATCGATCATATAAGCATAATATGCCTAATAATACGAGTTAGATTGATAATAATAAGCGTAATAAGTATAGTAATTGTCGTTCTATCGATCATTTAAGCATAATATGGCTAATAATATGAGTTAGATTGATAATAATAAGAGTAATGACTACAGTAATTGTCGTTCTATCGATCATTTAAGCATAATATGGCTAATAATATGAGTTAGATTGATAATACTAAGAGTAGTGAGTATAGTAATTCTCGTTCTATCGATCATATAAGCATAATATGGCTAATAATATGTGTTAGATTGATAATAATAAGAGTAATGAGTATAGTATTTGTCGTTCTATCGATCATATAAGCATAATATGCCTAATAATACGAGTTGGATTGATAATAATAAGCGTAATAAGTATAGTAATTGTCGTTCTACCGATCATTTAAGCATAATATGGCTAATAATATGAGTTAGATTGATAATAATAACAGTAATAAGTATAGTAATTGTCGTTCTATCGATAATATAAGCATAATATGGCTAATAATATGAGTTAGATTGATAATACTAAGAGTAGTGAGTATAGTAATTGTCGTTCTATCGATCATATATGCATAATATGGCTAACAATATGAGTTAGATTGATAATAATAAGAGTAATAAGTATAGTAATTGTCGTTCTATCGATCATTTAAGCATAATATGGCTAATAATATGTGTTAGATTGATAATAATAAGAGTAATGAGTATAGTAATTGTAGTTCTATCGACCATTTAAGCATAATATGGCTAATAATATGAGTCAGATTGATAATAATAACAGTAATAAGTATAGTAATTGTCGTTCTATCGATAATATAAGCATAAAGGGCTAATAATATGAGTTAGATTTATAATAATAAGAGTAATAAGTATAGTAACTGTCGTTCTATCGATCATGTAAGCACAATATGGCTAATAATATGAGTTAGATTGATAATAATAAGAGTAATCAGTATAGAAATTGTAGTTCTATCGATCATTTAAGCATAATATGGGTAATAATATGAGTTAGATTGATAATAATAAGAGTAATGAGTATAGTAATTGTAGTTCTGTCGATCATATGAGCATAATATGGCTAATAATATGAGTTAGATTGATAATAATAAGAGTAATGAGTATAGTAATTGTAGTTCTATCGACCATTTAAGCATAATATGGCTAATAATATGAGTCAGATTGATAATAATAACAGTAATAAGTATAGTAATTGTCGTTCTATCGATAATATAAGCATAAAGGGCTAATAATATGAGATAGATTTATAATAATAAGAGTAATAAGTATAGTAACTGTCGTTCTATCGATCATGTAAGCACAATATGGCTAATAATATGAGTTAGATTGATAATAATAACAGTAATAAGTATAGTAATTGTCGTTCTATCGATAATGTAAGCATAATATGGCTAATAATATGAGGTAGATTGATAATAATAACAGTAATAAGTATAGTTATTGTCGTTCTATCGATAATATAAGCATAATATGGCTAATAATATGAGTTAGATTGATAATACTAAGAGTAGTGAGTATGGTAATTGTCGTTCTATCGATCATATAAGCATAATATGGCTAATAATATGAGTTAGATTGATAATAATAAGAGTAATAAGTATAGTAATTGTCGTTCTCTCGATCATATAAGCATAATATGGCTAATAATATGAGTTAGAGTGATAATACTAAGAGTAGTGAGTATAGTAATTCTCATTCTATCGATCATATAAGCATAATATGGCTAATAATATGAGTTAGATTGATAATAATAACAGTAATAAGTATAGTAATTGTCGTTCTATCGATAATGTAAGCATAATATGGCTAATAATATGAGGTAGATTGATAATAATAACAGTAATAAGTATAGTTATTGTCGTTCTATCGATAATATAAGCATAATATGGCTAATAATATGAGTTAGATTGATAACACTAAGAGTAGTGAGTATGGTAATTGTCGTTCTATCGATCATATAAGCATAATATGGCTAATAATATGAGTTAGATTGATAATAATAAGAGTAATAAGTATAGTAATTGTCGTTCTCTCGATCATATAAGCATAATATGGCTAATAATATGAGTTCGAGTGATAATATTAAGAGTAGTGAGTATAGTAATTCTCATTCTATCGATCATATAAGCATAATATGGCTAATAATATGAGTTAGATTGATAATACTAAGAGTAGTGAGTATAGTAATTGTCGTTCTATCGATCATATAAGCATAATATGGCTAATAATATGAGTTAGATTGGTAATAATAAGAGTAATGAGTATAGTATTTGTCGTTCTATCGATCATATAAGCATAATATGCCTAATAATACGAGTTAGATTGATAATAATAAGCGTAATAAGTATAGTAATTGTCGTTCTACCGATCATTTAAGCATAATATGGCTAATGATATGAGTTAGATTGATAATAATAACAGTAATAAGTATAGCAATTGTCGTTCTATCGATAATATAAGCATAATATGGCTAATAATATGAGTTAGATTGATAATACTAAGAGTAGTGAGTATAGTAATTCTCGTTCTATCGATCATACAAGCATAATATGGCTAATAATATGAGTTAGATTGATAATAATAAGAGTAATGAGTATAGTAATTGTAGTTCTATCGACCACTTAAGCATAATATGGCTAATAATATGAGTCAGATTGATAATAATAACAGTAATAAGTATAGTAATTGTCGTTCTATCGATAATATAAGCATAATATGGCTAATAATATGAGTTAGATTGATAATACTAAGAGTAGTGAGTATAGTAATTCTCGTTCTATCGATCATATAAGCATAATATGGTTAATAATATGAGTTAGATTGATAATAATAAGAGTAATGAGTATAGTATTTGTCGTTCTATCGATCATATAAGCATAATATGCCTAATAATACGAGTTAGATTGATAATAATAAGCGTAATAAGTATAGTAATTGTCGTTCTATCGATCATTTAAGCATAATATGGCTAATAATATGAGTTAGATTGATAATAATAAGAGTAATAACTACAGTAATTGTCGTTCTCTCGATCATATAAGCATAATATGGCTAATAATATGAGTTAGATTGATAATAATAAGAGTAATCAGTATAGAAATTGTAGTTCTATCGATCATTTAAGCATAATATGGGTAATAATATGAGTTAGATTGATAATAATAAGAGTAATGAGTATAGTAATTGTAGTTCTGTCGATCATATGAGCATAATATGGCTAATAATATGAGTTAGATTGATAATAATAAGAGTAATGAGTATAGTAATTGTAGTTCTATCGACCATTTAAGCATAATATTTCTAATAATATGAGTCAGATTGATAATAATAACAGTAATAAGTATAGTAATTGTCGTTCTATCGATAATATAAGCATAAAGGGCTAATAATATGAGTTAGATTTATAATAATAAGAGTAATAAGTATAGTAACTGTCGTTCTATCGATCATGTAAGCACAATATGGCTAATAGTATGAGTTAGATTGATAATAATAAGAGTAATGAGTATAGAAATTGTAGTTCTATCGATCATTTAAGCATAATATGGCTAATAATAAGAGATAGATTGATAATAATAACAGTAATAGGTATAGTAATTGTCGTTCTACCGATAATATAACCATAATATGGCTAATAATATGAGTTAGATTGATAATACTAAGAGTAGTGAGTATAGTAATTCTCGTTCTATCGATCATATAAGCATAATATGGCTAATAATATGAGTTAGATTGATAATAATAAGAGTAATGAGTACAGTAATTGTAGTTCTATCGATCATTTAAGCACAATATGGCTAATAATATGAGTTAGATTGATAATAATAAGAGTAATGGGTATAGTAATTGTAGTTCTATCGATCATATCTGCATAATATGGTTAATAATATGAGTTAGATTCATAATAATAAGAGTAATAAGTATAGTAATTGTCGTTCTATCGATCATATAAGCATAATATGGCCAATAATATGAGTTAGATTGATAATACTAAGAGTAGTGAGTATAGTAATTCTCGTTCTATCGATCATATAAGCATAATATGGCTAATAATATGAGTTAGATTGATAATACTAAGAGTAGTGAGTATAGTAATTCTCGTTCTATCGATCATATAAGCATAATATGGCTAATAATATGAGTTAGATTGATAATAATAAGCGTAATAAGTATAGTAATTGTCGTTCTATCGATCATTTAAGCATAATATGGCTAATAATATGAGTTAGATTGATAATAATAAGAGTAATAACTACAGTAATTGTCGTTCTCTCGATCATATAAGCATAATATGGCTAATAATATGAGTTAGAGTGATAATACTAAGAGTAGTGAGTATAGTAATTCTCATTCTATCGATCATATAAGCATAATATGGCTAATAATATGGGTTAGATTGATAATAATAACAGTAATAAGTATAGTAATTGTCGTTCTATCGATAATATAAGCATAATATGGCTAATAATATGAGTTAGATTGATAATACTAAGAGTAGTGAGTATAGTAATTCTCGTTCTATCGATCATACAAGCATAATATGGCTAATAATATGAGTTAGTTTGATAATAATAAGAGTAATGAGTATAGTAATTGTAGTTCTATCGACCACTTAAGCATAATATGGCTAATAATATGAGTCAGATTGATAATAATAACAGTAATAAGTATAGTAATTGTAGTTCTATCGATAATATAAGCATAATATGGCTAATAATATGAGTTAGATTGATAATAATAAGAGTAATAAGTATAGTAATTGTCGTTCTATCGATCATTTAAGCATAATATGGCTAATAATATGAGTCAGATTGATAATAATAACAGCAATAAGTATAGTAATTGTCGTTCTATCGATAATATAAGCATAATATGGCTAATAATATGAGTTAGATTGATAATAATAACAGTAATAAGTATAGTAATTGTCGTTCTATCGATAATATGAGCATAATATGGCTAATAATATGAGTTAGATTGATAATACTAAGAGTAGTGAGTATAGTAATTCTCGTTCTATCGATCATATAAGCATAATATGGCTAATAATATGAGTTAGATTGATAATAATAAGAGTAATGAGTATAGTAATTGTCGTTCTATCGATCATAGAAGCATAATATGGCTAATAATATGAGTTAGATTGATAATACTAAGAGTAGTGAGTATAGTAATTCTCGTTCTATCGATCATATAAGCATAATATGGCTAATAATATGAGTTAGATTGATAATAATAAGCGTAATAAGTATAGTAATTGTCGTTCTATCGATCATATAAGCATAATATGCCTAATAATACGAGTTAGAGTGATAATACTAAGAGTAGTGAGTAAAGTAATTCTCATTCTATCGATCATATAAGCATAATATGGCTAATAATATGAGTTAGATTGATAATAATAAGAGTAATGGGTATAGTAATTGTAGTTCTATCGATCATATCTGCATAATATGGTTAATAATATGAGTTAGATTCATAATAGTAAGAGTAATAAGTATAGTAATTGTCGTTCTATCGATAATATGAGCATAATATGGCTAATAATATGAGTTAGATTGATAATACTAAGAGTAGTGAGTATAGTAATTCTCGTTCTATCGATCATATAAGCATAATATGGCTAATAATATGAGTTAGATTGATAATAATAAGAGTAATGAGTATAGTAATTGTCGTTCTATCGATCATAGAAGCATAATATGGCTAATAATATGAGTTAGATTGATAATAATAAGCGTAATAAGTATAGTAATTGTCGTTCTATCGATCATTTAAGCATAATATGGCTAATAATATGAGTTAGATTGATAATAATAAGAGTAATAACTACAGTAATTGTCGTTCTCTCGATCATATAAGCATAATATGGCTAATAATATGAGTTAGAGTGATAATACTAAGAGTAGTGAGTATAGTAATTCTCATTCTATCGATCATATAAGCATAATATGGCTAATAATATGGGTTAGATTGATAATAATAACAGTAATAAGTATAGTAATTGTCGTTCTATCGATAATATAAGCATAATATGGCTAATAATATGAGTTAGATTGATAATACTAAGAGTAGTGAGTATAGTAATTCTCGTTCTATCGATCATACAAGCATAATATGGCTAATAATATGAGTTAGTTTGATAATAATAAGAGTAATGAGTATAGTAATTGTAGTTCTATCGACCACTTAAGCATAATATGGCTAATAATATGAGTCAGATTGATAATAATAACAGTAATAAGTATAGTAATTGTAGTTCTATCGATAATATAAGCATAATATGGCTAATAATATGAGTTAGATTGATAATAATAAGAGTAATAAGTATAGTAATTGTCGTTCTATCGATCATTTAAGCATAATATGGCTAATAATATGAGTCAGATTGATAATAATAACAGCAATAAGTATAGTAATTGTCGTTCTATCGATAATATAAGCATAATATGGCTAATAATATGAGTTAGATTGATAATAATAACAGTAATAAGTATAGTAATTGTCGTTCTATCGATAATATATGCATAATATGGCTAATAATATGAGTTAGATTGATAATACTAAGAGTAGTGAGTAAAGTAATTCTCATTCTATCGATCATATAAGCATAATATGGCTAATAATATGAGTTAGATTGATAATAATAAGAGTAATGGGTATAGTAATTGTAGTTCTATCGATCATATCTGCATAATATGGTTAATAATATGAGTTAGATTCATAATAATAAGAGTAATAAGTATAGTAATTGTCGTTCTATCGATAATATGAGCATAATATGGCTAATAATATGAGTTAGATTGATAATACTAAGAGTAGTGAGTATAGTAATTCTCGTTCTATCGATCATATAAGCATAATATGGCTAATAATATGAGTTAGATTGATAATAATAAGAGTAATGAGTATAGTAATTGTCGTTCTATCGATCATAGAAGCATAATATGGCTAATAATATGAGTTAGATTGATAATACTAAGAGTAGTGAGTATAGTAATTCTCGTTCTATCGATCATATAAGCATAATATGGCTAATAATATGAGTTAGATTGATAATAATAAGCGTAATAAGTATAGTAATTGTCGTTCTATCGATCATATAAGCATAATATGCCTAATAATACGAGTTAGAGTGATAATACTAAGAGTAGTGAGTAAAGTAATTCTCATTCTATCGATCATATAAGCATAATATGGCTAATAATATGAGTTAGATTGATAATAATAAGAGTAATGGGTATAGTAATTGTAGTTCTATCGATCATATCTGCATAATATGGTTAATAATATGAGTTAGATTCATAATAGTAAGAGTAATAAGTATAGTAATTGTCGTTCTATCGATAATATGAGCATAATATGGCTAATAATATGAGTTAGATTGATAATACTAAGAGTAGTGAGTATAGTAATTCTCGTTCTATCGATCATATAAGCATAATATGGCTAATAATATGAGTTAGATTGATAATAATAAGAGTAATGAGTATAGTAATTGTCGTTCTATCGATCATAGAAGCATAATATGGCTAATAATATGAGTTAGATTGATAATACTAAGAGTAGTGAGTATAGTAATTCTCGTTCTATCGATCATATAAGCATAATATGGCTAATAATATGAGTTAGATTGATAATAATAAGCGTAATAAGTATAGTAACTGTCGTTCTATCGATCATTTAAGCATAATATGGCTAATAATATGAGTTAGATTGATAATAATAAGAGTAATAACTACAGTAATTGTCGTTCTCTCGATCATATAAGCATAATATGGCTAATAATATGAGTTAGATTGATAATACTAAGAGTAGTGAGTATAGTAATTCTCGTTCTATCGATCATATAAGCATAATATGGCTAATAATATGAGTTAGATTGATAATAATAAGAGTAATGAGTGTAGTAATTGTAGTCCTATCGACCATTTAAGCATAATATGGCTAATAATATGAGTCAGATTGATAATAATAACAGTAATAAGTATAGTAATTGTCGTTCTATCGATAATATAAGCATAAAGAGCTAATAATATGAGTTAGATTTATAATAATAAGAGTAATAAGTATAGTAACTGTCGTTCTATCGATCATGTAAGCACAATATGGCTAATAATATGAGTTAGATTGATAATAATAAGAGTAATAAGTATAGTAATTGTCGTTCTATCGATCATATCTGCATAATATGGATAATAATATGAGTTAGATTGATAATAATAAGAGTAATAAGTATAGTAATTGTCGTTATATCGATCATATAACCATAATATGGCTAATAGCATGAGTTGGATTGATAATAATAAGAGTAATGAGTATAGTAATTGTAGTTCTATCGATCATATCTGCATAATATGGTTAATAATATGAGTTAGATTGATAATAGTGAGTGTAATAAATATAGTAATTGATGTTCTATCGCTCATATTAGCACAATATGGCTAATAATATGAGTTAGATTGATAATAATAACAGTAATAAGTATAGTAATTGTCGTTCTATCGATAATATAAGCATAATATGGCTAATAATATGAGTTAGATTGATAATACTAAGAGTAGTGAGTATAGTAATTGTCGTTCTATCGATCATATAAGCATAATATGGTTAATAATATGAGTTAGATTCATAATAATAAGAGTAATAAGTATAGTAATTGTCGTTCTATCGATAATATGAGCATAATATGGCTAATAATATGAGTTAGATTGATAATACTAAGAGTAGTGAGTATAGTAATTCTCGTTCTATCGATCATATAAGCATAATATGGCTAATAATATGAGTTAGATTGATAATAATAAGAGTAATGAGTATAGTAATTGTCGTTCTATCGATCATAGAAGCATAATATGGCTAATAATATGAGTTAGATTGATAATACTAAGAGTAGTGAGTATAGTAATTCTCGTTCTATCGATCATATAAGCATAATATGGCTAATAATATGAGTTAGATTGATAATAATAAGCGTAATAAGTATAGTAATTGTCGTTCTATCGATCATTTAAGCATAATATGGCTAATAATATGAGTCAGATTGATAATAATAACAGCAATAAGTATAGTAATTGTCGTTCTATCGATAATATAAGCATAATATGGCTAATAATATGAGTTAGATTGATAATAATAACAGTAATAAGTATAGTAATTGTCGTTCTATCGATAATATAAGCATAATATGGCTAATAATATGAGTTAGATTGATAATAATAAGAGTAATGAGTGTAGTAATTGTAGTTCTATCGACCATTTAAGCATAATATGGCTAACAATATGAGTCAGATTGATAATAATAACAGTAATAAGTATAGTAATTGTCGTTCTATCGATAATATAAGCATAAAGAGCTAATAATATGAGTTAGATTTATAATAATTTGAGTAATAAGTATAGTAACTGTCGTTCTATCGATCATGTAAGCACAATATGGCTAATAAAATGAGTTAGATTGATAATAATAAGAGTAATAAGTATAGTAATTGTCGTTCTATCGATCATATCTGCATAATATGGTTAATAATATGAGTTAGATTGATAATAATAAGAGTAATAAGTATAGTAATTGTCGTTATATCGATCATATAACCATAATATGGCTAATAGCATGAGTTGGATTGATAATAATAAGAGTAATGAGTATAGTAATTGTAGTTCTATCGATCATATCTGCATAATATGGTTAATAATATGAGTTAGATAGATAATAGTGAGTGTAATAAATATAGTAATTGATGTTCTATCGCTCATATTAGCACAATATGGCTAATAATATGAGTTAGATTGATAATAATAACAGTAATAAGTATAGTAATTGTCGTTCTATCGATAATATAAGCATAATATGGCTAATAATATGAGTTAGATTGATAATACTAAGAGTAGTGAGTATAGTAATTGTCGTTCTATCGATCATATAAGCATAATATGGTTAATAATATGAGTTAGATTGATAATAATAAGAGTAATAAGTATAGTATTTGTCGTTCTATCGATCATATAAGCATAATATGGCTAATAATACGAGTTAGATTGATAATAATAAGAGTAATAAGTATAGTAATTGTCTTTCTATCGATCATTTAAGCATAATATGGCTAATAATATGAGTTAGATTGATAATAATAAGAGTAATAAGTATAGTAATTGTCGTTCTATCGATCATTTAAGCATAATATGGCTAATAATATGAGTTAGGTTGATAATAATAACAGTAATAAGTATAGTAATTGTCGTTCTATCGATAATATGAGCATAATATGGCTAATAATATGAGTTAGATTGATAATACTAAGAGTAGTGAGTATAGTAATTCTCGTTCTAGCGATCATATAAGCATAATATGGCTAATAATATGAGTTAGATTGATAATAATAAGAGTAATGAGTATAGTAATTGTCGTTCTATCGATCATAGAAGCATAATATGGCTAATAATATGAGTTAGATTGATAATACTAAGAGTAGTGAGTATAGTAATTCTCGTTCTATCGATCATATAAGCATAATATGGCTCATAATATGAGTTAGATTGATAATAATAAGCGTAATAAGTATAGTAATTGTCGTTCTATCGATCATTTAAGCATAATATGGCTAATAATATGAGTTAGATTGATAATAATAAGAGTAATAACTACAGTAATTGTCGTTCTCTCGATCATATAAGCATAATATGGCTAATAATATGAGTTAGATTGATAATACTAAGAGTAGTGAGTATAGTAATTCTCGTTCTATCGATCATACAAGCATAATATGGCTAATAATATGAGTTAGATTGATAATAATAAGAGTAATGAGTATAGTAATTGTAGTTCTATCGACCACTTAAGCATAATATGGCTAATAATATGAGTCAGATTGATAATAATAACAGTAATAAGTATAGTAATTGTAGTTCTATCGATAATATAAGCATAATATGGCTAATAATATGAGTTAGATTGATAATAATAAGAGTAATAAGTATAGTAATTGTCGTTCTATCGATCATTTAAGCATAATATGCCTAATAATACGAGTTAGATTGATAATAATAAGCGTAATAAGTATAGTAATTGTCGTTCTATCGATCATATAAGCATAATATGCCTAATAATACGAGTTAGAGTGATAATACTAAGAGTAGTGAGTAAAGTAATTCTCATTCTATCGATCATATAAGCATAATATGGCTAATAATATGAGTTAGATTGATAATAATAAGAGTAATGGGTATAGTAATTGTAGTTCTATCGATCATATCTGCATAATATGGCTAATAATATGAGTTAGATTGATAATAATAAGCGTAATAAGTATAGTAATTGTCGTTCTATCGATCATTTAAGCATAATATGGCTAATAATATGAGTTAGATTGATAATAATAAGAGTAATAACTACAGTAATTGTCGTTCTCTCGATCATATAAGCATAATATGGCTAATAATATGAGTTAGATTGATAATACTAAGAGTAGTGAGTATAGTAATTCTCGTTCTATCGATCATATAAGCATAATATGGCTAATAATATGAGTTAGATTGATAATAATAAGAGTAATGAGTGTAGTAATTGTAGTTCTATCGACCATTTAAGCATAATATGGCTAATAATATGAGTCAGATTGATAATAATAACAGTAATAAGTATAGTAATTGTCGTTCTATCGATCATATCTGCATAATATGGTTAATAATATGAGTTAGATTGATAATAATAAGAGTAATAAGTATAGTAATTGTCGTTATATCGATCATATAACCATAATATGGCTAATAGCATGAGTTGGATTGATAATAATAAGAGTAATGAGTATAGTAATTGTAGTTCTATCGATCATATCTGCATAATATGGTTAATAATATGAGTTAGATAGATAATAGTGAGTGTAATAAATATAGTAATTGATGTTCTATCGCTCATATTAGCACAATATGGCTAATAATATGAGTTAGATTGATAATAATAACAGTAATAAGTATAGTAATTGTCGTTCTATCGATAATATAAGCATAATATGGCTAATAATATGAGTTAGATTGATAATACTAAGAGTAGTGAGTATAGTAATTGTCGTTCTATCGATCATATAAGCATAATATGGTTAATAATATGAGTTAGATTGATAATAATAAGAGTAATAAGTATAGTATTTGTCGTTCTATCGATCATATAAGCATAATATGGCTAATAATACGAGTTAGATTGATAATAATAAGAGTAATAAGTATAGTAATTGTCTTTCTATCGATCATTTAAGCATAATATGGCTAATAATATGAGTTAGATTGATAATAATAAGAGTAATAAGTATAGTAATTGTCGTTCTATCGATCATTTAAGCATAATATGGCTAATAATATGAGTTAGGTTGATAATAATAACAGTAATAAGTATAGTAATTGTCGTTCTATCGATAATATGAGCATAATATGGCTAATAATATGAGTTAGATTGATAATACTAAGAGTAGTGAGTATAGTAATTCTCGTTCTAGCGATCATATAAGCATAATATGGCTAATAATATGAGTTAGATTGATAATAATAAGAGTAATGAGTATAGTAATTGTCGTTCTATCGATCATAGAAGCATAATATGGCTAATAATATGAGTTAGATTGATAATACTAAGAGTAGTGAGTATAGTAATTCTCGTTCTATCGATCATATAAGCATAATATGGCTCATAATATGAGTTAGATTGATAATAATAAGCGTAATAAGTATAGTAATTGTCGTTCTATCGATCATTTAAGCATAATATGGCTAATAATATGAGTTAGATTGATACTAATAAGAGTAATAACTACAGTAATTGTCGTTCTCTCGATCATATAAGCATAATATGGCTAATAATATGAGTTAGATTGATAATACTAAGAGTAGTGAGTATAGTAATTCTCGTTCTATCGATCATACAAGCATAATATGGCTAATAATATGAGTTAGATTGATAATAATAAGAGTAATGAGTATAGTAATTGTAGTTCTATCGACCACTTAAGCATAATATGGCTAATAATATGAGTCAGATTGATAATAATAACAGTAATAAGTATAGTAATTGTAGTTCTATCGATAATATAAGCATAATATGGCTAATAATATGAGTTAGATTGATAATAATAAGAGTAATAAGTATAGTAATTGTCGTTCTATCGATCATTTAAGCATAATATGCCTAATAATACGAGTTAGATTGATAATAATAAGCGTAATAAGTATAGTAATTGTCGTTCTATCGATCATATAAGCATAATATGCCTAATAATACGAGTTAGAGTGATAATACTAAGAGTAGTGAGTAAAGTAATTCTCATTCTATCGATCATATAAGCATAATATGGCTAATAATATGAGTTAGATTGATAATAATAAGAGTAATGGGTATAGTAATTGTAGTTCTATCGATCATATCTGCATAATATGGCTAATAATATGAGTTAGATTGATAATAATAAGCGTAATAAGTATAGTAATTGTCGTTCTATCGATCATTTAAGCATAATATGGCTAATAATATGAGTTAGATTGATAATAATAAGAGTAATAACTACAGTAATTGTCGTTCTCTCGATCATATAAGCATAATATGGCTAATAATATGAGTTAGATTGATAATACTAAGAGTAGTGAGTATAGTAATTCTCGTTCTATCGATCATATAAGCATAATATGGCTAATAATATGAGTTAGATTGATAATAATAAGAGTAATAAGTATAGTAATTGTCGTTCTATCGATAATATAAGCATAATATGGCTAATAATATGAGTTAGATTGATAATAATAAGAGTAATGAGTATAGTAATTGTCGTTCTATCGATCATAGAAGCATAATATGGCTAATAATATGAGTTAGATTGATAATACTAAGAGTAGTGAGTATAGTAATTCTCGTTCTATCGATCATATAAGCATAATATGGCTAATAATATGAGTTAGATTGATAATAATAAGCGTAATAAGTATAGTAATTGTCGTTCTATCGATCATATAAGCATAATATGCCTAATAATACGAGTTAGAGTGATAATACTAAGAGTAGTGAGTAAAGTAATTCTCATTCTATCGATCATATAAGCATAATATGGCTAATAATATGAGTTAGATTGATAATAATAAGAGTAATGGGTATAGTAATTGTAGTTCTATCGATCATATCTGCATAATATGGTTAATAATATGAGTTAGATTCATAATAGTAAGAGTAATAAGTATAGTAATTGTCGTTCTATCGATAATATGAGCATAATATGGCTAATAATATGAGTTAGATTGATAATACTAAGAGTAGTGAGTATAGTAATTCTCGTTCTATCGATCATATAAGCATAATATGGCTAATAATATGAGTTAGATTGATAATAATAAGAGTAATGAGTATAGTAATTGTCGTTCTATCGATCATAGAAGCATAATATGGCTAATAATATGAGTTAGATTGATAATACTAAGAGTAGTGAGTATAGTAATTCTCGTTCTATCGATCATATAAGCATAATATGGCTAATAATATGAGTTAGATTGATAATAATAAGCGTAATAAGTATAGTAACTGTCGTTCTATCGATCATTTAAGCATAATATGGCTAATAATATGAGTTAGATTGATAATAATAAGAGTAATAACTACAGTAATTGTCGTTCTCTCGATCATATAAGCATAATATGGCTAATAATATGAGTTAGATTGATAATACTAAGAGTAGTGAGTATAGTAATTCTCGTTCTATCGATCATATAAGCATAATATGGCTAATAATATGAGTTAGATTGATAATAATAAGAGTAATGAGTGTAGTAATTGTAGTCCTATCGACCATTTAAGCATAATATGGCTAATAATATGAGTCAGATTGATAATAATAACAGTAATAAGTATAGTAATTGTCGTTCTATCGATAATATAAGCATAAAGAGCTAATAATATGAGTTAGATTTATAATAATAAGAGTAATAAGTATAGTAACTGTCGTTCTATCGATCATGTAAGCACAATATGGCTAATAATATGAGTTAGATTGATAATAATAAGAGTAATAAGTATAGTAATTGTCGTTCTATCGATCATATCTGCATAATATGGATAATAATATGAGTTAGATTGATAATAATAAGAGTAATAAGTATAGTAATTGTCGTTATATCGATCATATAACCATAATATGGCTAATAGCATGAGTTGGATTGATAATAATAAGAGTAATGAGTATAGTAATTGTAGTTCTATCGATCATATCTGCATAATATGGTTAATAATATGAGTTAGATTGATAATAGTGAGTGTAATAAATATAGTAATTGATGTTCTATCGCTCATATTAGCACAATATGGCTAATAATATGAGTTAGATTGATAATAATAACAGTAATAAGTATAGTAATTGTCGTTCTATCGATAATATAAGCATAATATGGCTAATAATATGAGTTAGATTGATAATACTAAGAGTAGTGAGTATAGTAATTGTCGTTCTATCGATCATATAAGCATAATATGGTTAATAATATGAGTTAGATTCATAATAATAAGAGTAATAAGTATAGTAATTGTCGTTCTATCGATAATATGAGCATAATATGGCTAATAATATGAGTTAGATTGATAATACTAAGAGTAGTGAGTATAGTAATTCTCGTTCTATCGATCATATAAGCATAATATGGCTAATAATATGAGTTAGATTGATAATAATAAGAGTAATGAGTATAGTAATTGTCGTTCTATCGATCATAGAAGCATAATATGGCTAATAATATGAGTTAGATTGATAATACTAAGAGTAGTGAGTATAGTAATTCTCGTTCTATCGATCATATAAGCATAATATGGCTAATAATATGAGTTAGATTGATAATAATAAGCGTAATAAGTATAGTAATTGTCGTTCTATCGATCATTTAAGCATAATATGGCTAATAATATGAGTCAGATTGATAATAATAACAGCAATAAGTATAGTAATTGTCGTTCTATCGATAATATAAGCATAATATGGCTAATAATATGAGTTAGATTGATAATAATAACAGTAATAAGTATAGTAATTGTCGTTCTATCGATAATATAAGCATAATATGGCTAATAATATGAGTTAGATTGATAATAATAAGAGTAATGAGTGTAGTAATTGTAGTTCTATCGACCATTTAAGCATAATATGGCTAACAATATGAGTCAGATTGATAATAATAACAGTAATAAGTATAGTAATTGTCGTTCTATCGATAATATAAGCATAAAGAGCTAATAATATGAGTTAGATTTATAATAATTTGAGTAATAAGTATAGTAACTGTCGTTCTATCGATCATGTAAGCACAATATGGCTAATAAAATGAGTTAGATTGATAATAATAAGAGTAATAAGTATAGTAATTGTCGTTCTATCGATCATATCTGCATAATATGGTTAATAATATGAGTTAGATTGATAATAATAAGAGTAATAAGTATAGTAATTGTCGTTATATCGATCATATAACCATAATATGGCTAATAGCATGAGTTGGATTGATAATAATAAGAGTAATGAGTATAGTAATTGTAGTTCTATCGATCATATCTGCATAATATGGTTAATAATATGAGTTAGATAGATAATAGTGAGTGTAATAAATATAGTAATTGATGTTCTATCGCTCATATTAGCACAATATGGCTAATAATATGAGTTAGATTGATAATAATAACAGTAATAAGTATAGTAATTGTCGTTCTATCGATAATATAAGCATAATATGGCTAATAATATGAGTTAGATTGATAATACTAAGAGTAGTGAGTATAGTAATTGTCGTTCTATCGATCATATAAGCATAATATGGTTAATAATATGAGTTAGATTGATAATAATAAGAGTAATAAGTATAGTATTTGTCGTTCTATCGATCATATAAGCATAATATGGCTAATAATACGAGTTAGATTGATAATAATAAGAGTAATAAGTATAGTAATTGTCTTTCTATCGATCATTTAAGCATAATATGGCTAATAATATGAGTTAGATTGATAATAATAAGAGTAATAAGTATAGTAATTGTCGTTCTATCGATCATTTAAGCATAATATGGCTAATAATATGAGTTAGGTTGATAATAATAACAGTAATAAGTATAGTAATTGTCGTTCTATCGATAATATGAGCATAATATGGCTAATAATATGAGTTAGATTGATAATACTAAGAGTAGTGAGTATAGTAATTCTCGTTCTAGCGATCATATAAGCATAATATGGCTAATAATATGAGTTAGATTGATAATAATAAGAGTAATGAGTATAGTAATTGTCGTTCTATCGATCATAGAAGCATAATATGGCTAATAATATGAGTTAGATTGATAATACTAAGAGTAGTGAGTATAGTAATTCTCGTTCTATCGATCATATAAGCATAATATGGCTCATAATATGAGTTAGATTGATAATAATAAGCGTAATAAGTATAGTAATTGTCGTTCTATCGATCATTTAAGCATAATATGGCTAATAATATGAGTTAGATTGATAATAATAAGAGTAATAACTACAGTAATTGTCGTTCTCTCGATCATATAAGCATAATATGGCTAATAATATGAGTTAGATTGATAATACTAAGAGTAGTGAGTATAGTAATTCTCGTTCTATCGATCATACAAGCATAATATGGCTAATAATATGAGTTAGATTGATAATAATAAGAGTAATGAGTATAGTAATTGTAGTTCTATCGACCACTTAAGCATAATATGGCTAATAATATGAGTCAGATTGATAATAATAACAGTAATAAGTATAGTAATTGTAGTTCTATCGATAATATAAGCATAATATGGCTAATAATATGAGTTAGATTGATAATAATAAGAGTAATAAGTATAGTAATTGTCGTTCTATCGATCATTTAAGCATAATATGCCTAATAATACGAGTTAGATTGATAATAATAAGCGTAATAAGTATAGTAATTGTCGTTCTATCGATCATATAAGCATAATATGCCTAATAATACGAGTTAGAGTGATAATACTAAGAGTAGTGAGTAAAGTAATTCTCATTCTATCGATCATATAAGCATAATATGGCTAATAATATGAGTTAGATTGATAATAATAAGAGTAATGGGTATAGTAATTGTAGTTCTATCGATCATATCTGCATAATATGGCTAATAATATGAGTTAGATTGATAATAATAAGCGTAATAAGTATAGTAATTGTCGTTCTATCGATCATTTAAGCATAATATGGCTAATAATATGAGTTAGATTGATAATAATAAGAGTAATAACTACAGTAATTGTCGTTCTCTCGATCATATAAGCATAATATGGCTAATAATATGAGTTAGATTGATAATACTAAGAGTAGTGAGTATAGTAATTCTCGTTCTATCGATCATATAAGCATAATATGGCTAATAATATGAGTTAGATTGATAATAATAAGAGTAATGAGTGTAGTAATTGTAGTTCTATCGACCATTTAAGCATAATATGGCTAATAATATGAGTCAGATTGATAATAATAACAGTAATAAGTATAGTAATTGTCGTTCTATCGATCATATCTGCATAATATGGTTAATAATATGAGTTAGATTGATAATAATAAGAGTAATAAGTATAGTAATTGTCGTTATATCGATCATATAACCATAATATGGCTAATAGCATGAGTTGGATTGATAATAATAAGAGTAATGAGTATAGTAATTGTAGTTCTATCGATCATATCTGCATAATATGGTTAATAATATGAGTTAGATAGATAATAGTGAGTGTAATAAATATAGTAATTGATGTTCTATCGCTCATATTAGCACAATATGGCTAATAATATGAGTTAGATTGATAATAATAACAGTAATAAGTATAGTAATTGTCGTTCTATCGATAATATAAGCATAATATGGCTAATAATATGAGTTAGATTGATAATACTAAGAGTAGTGAGTATAGTAATTGTCGTTCTATCGATCATATAAGCATAATATGGTTAATAATATGAGTTAGATTGATAATAATAAGAGTAATAAGTATAGTATTTGTCGTTCTATCGATCATATAAGCATAATATGGCTAATAATACGAGTTAGATTGATAATAATAAGAGTAATAAGTATAGTAATTGTCTTTCTATCGATCATTTAAGCATAATATGGCTAATAATATGAGTTAGATTGATAATAATAAGAGTAATAAGTATAGTAATTGTCGTTCTATCGATCATTTAAGCATAATATGGCTAATAATATGAGTTAGGTTGATAATAATAACAGTAATAAGTATAGTAATTGTCGTTCTATCGATAATATGAGCATAATATGGCTAATAATATGAGTTAGATTGATAATACTAAGAGTAGTGAGTATAGTAATTCTCGTTCTAGCGATCATATAAGCATAATATGGCTAATAATATGAGTTAGATTGATAATAATAAGAGTAATGAGTATAGTAATTGTCGTTCTATCGATCATAGAAGCATAATATGGCTAATAATATGAGTTAGATTGATAATACTAAGAGTAGTGAGTATAGTAATTCTCGTTCTATCGATCATATAAGCATAATATGGCTCATAATATGAGTTAGATTGATAATAATAAGCGTAATAAGTATAGTAATTGTCGTTCTATCGATCATTTAAGCATAATATGGCTAATAATATGAGTTAGATTGATAATAATAAGAGTAATAACTACAGTAATTGTCGTTCTCTCGATCATATAAGCATAATATGGCTAATAATATGAGTTAGATTGATAATACTAAGAGTAGTGAGTATAGTAATTCTCGTTCTATCGATCATACAAGCATAATATGGCTAATAATATGAGTTAGATTGATAATAATAAGAGTAATGAGTATAGTAATTGTAGTTCTATCGACCACTTAAGCATAATATGGCTAATAATATGAGTCAGATTGATAATAATAACAGTAATAAGTATAGTAATTGTAGTTCTATCGATAATATAAGCATAATATGGCTAATAATATGAGTTAGATTGATAATAATAAGAGTAATAAGTATAGTAATTGTCGTTCTATCGATCATTTAAGCATAATATGCCTAATAATACGAGTTAGATTGATAATAATAAGCGTAATAAGTATAGTAATTGTCGTTCTATCGATCATATAAGCATAATATGCCTAATAATACGAGTTAGAGTGATAATACTAAGAGTAGTGAGTAAAGTAATTCTCATTCTATCGATCATATAAGCATAATATGGCTAATAATATGAGTTAGATTGATAATAATAAGAGTAATGGGTATAGTAATTGTAGTTCTATCGATCATATCTGCATAATATGGCTAATAATATGAGTTAGATTGATAATAATAAGCGTAATAAGTATAGTAATTGTCGTTCTATCGATCATTTAAGCATAATATGGCTAATAATATGAGTTAGATTGATAATAATAAGAGTAATAACTACAGTAATTGTCGTTCTCTCGATCATATAAGCATAATATGGCTAATAATATGAGTTAGATTGATAATACTAAGAGTAGTGAGTATAGTAATTCTCGTTCTATCGATCATATAAGCATAATATGGCTAATAATATGAGTTAGATTGATAATAATAAGAGTAATGAGTGTAGTAATTGTAGTTCTATCGACCATTTAAGCATAATATGGCTAATAATATGAGTCAGATTGATAATAATAACAGTAATAAGTATAGTAATTGTCGTTCTATCGATAATATAAGCATAAAGAGCTAATAATATGAGTTAGATTTATAATAATAAGAGTAATAAGTATAGTAACTGTCGTTCTATCGATCATGTAAGCACAATATGGCTAATAATATGAGTTAGATTGATAATAATAAGAGTAATAAGTATAGTAATTGTCGTTCTATCGATCATATCTGCATAATATGGTTAATAATATGAGTTAGATTGATAATAATAACAGTAATAAGTATAGTAATTGTCGTTCTATCGATAATATAAGCATAAAGAGCTAATAATATGAGTTAGATTTATAATAATAAGAGTAATAAGTATAGTAACTGTCGTTCTATCGATCATGTAAGCACAATATGGCTAATAATATGAGTTAGATTGATAATAATAAGAGTAATAAGTATAGTAATTGTCGTTCTATCGATCATATCTGCATAATATGGTTAATAATATGAGTTAGATTGATAATAATAAGAGTAATAAGTATAGTAATTGTCGTTATATCGATCATATAACCATAATATGGCTAATAGCATGAGTTGGATTGATAATAATAAGAGTAATGAGTATAGTAATTGTAGTTCTATCGATCATATCTGCATAATATGGTTAATAATATGAGTTAGATTGATAATAGTGAGTGTAATAAATATAGTAATTGATGTTCTATCGCTCATATTAGCACAATATGGCTAATAATATGAGTTAGATTGATAATAATAACAGTAATAAGTATAGTAATTGTCGTTCTATCGATAATATAAGCATAATATGGCTAATAATATGAGTTAGATTGATAATACTAAGAGTAGTGAGTATAGTAATTGTCGTTCTATCGATCATATAAGCATAATATGGTTAATAATATGAGTTAGATTGATAATAATAACAGTAATAAGTATAGTATTTGTCGTTCTATCGATCATATAAGCATAATATGGCTAATAATACGAGTTATATTGATAATAATAAGAGTAATAAGTATAGTAATTGTCTTTCTATCGATCATTTAAGCATAATATGGCTAATAATATGAGTTAGATTGATAATAATAAGAGTAATAAGTATAGTAATTGTCGTTCTATCGATCATTTAAGCATAATATGGCTAATAATATGAGTTAGGTTGATAATAATAACAGTAATAAGTATAGTAATTGTCGTTCTATCGATAATATGAGCATAATATGGCTAATAATATGAGTTAGATTGATAATACTAAGAGTAGTGAGTATAGTAATTCTCGTTCTATCGATCATATAAGCATAATATGGCTAATAATATGAGTTAGATTGATAATAATAAGAGTAATGAGTATAGTAATTGTCGTTCTATCGATCATAGAAGCATAATATGGCTAATAATATGAGTTAGATTGATAATACTAAGAGTAGTGAGTATAGTAATTCTCGTTCTATCGATCATATAAGCATAATATGGCTAATAATATGAGTTAGATTGATAATAATAAGCGTAATAAGTATAGTAATTGTCGTTCTATCGATCATTTAAGCATAATATGGCTAATAATATGAGTCAGATTGATAATAATAACAGTAATAAGTATAGTAATTGTAGTTCTATCGATAATATAAGCATAATATGGCTAATAATATGAGTTAGATTGATAATAATAAGAGTAATAAGTATAGTAATTGTCGTTCTATCGATCATTTAAGCATAATATGGCTAATAATATGAGTCAGATTGATAATAATAACAGCAATAAGTATAGTAATTGTCGTTCTATCGATAATATAAGCATAATATGGCTAATAATATGAGTTAGATTGATAATAATAACAGTAATAAGTATAGTAATTGTCGTTCTATCGATAATATAAGCATAATATGGCTAATAATATGAGTTAGATTGATAATAATAAGAGTAATGAGTGTAGTAATTGTAGTTCTATCGACCATTTAAGCATAATATGGCTAACAATATGAGTCAGATTGATAATAATAACAGTAATAAGTATAGTAATTGTCGTTCTATCGATAATATAAGCATAAAGAGCTAATAATATGAGTTAGATTTATAATAATAAGAGTAATAAGTATAGTAACTGTCGTTCTATCGATCATGTAAGCACAATATGGCTAATAATATGAGTTAGATTGATAATAATAAGAGTAATAAGTATAGTAATTGTCGTTCTATCGATCATATCTGCATAATATGGTTAATAATATGAGTTAGATTGATAATAATAAGAGTAATAAGTATAGTAATTGTCGTTATATCGATCATATAACCATAATATGGCTAATAGCATGAGTTGGATTGATAATAATAAGAGTAATGAGTATAGTAATTGTAGTTCTATCGATCATATCTGCATAATATGGTTAATAATATGAGTTAGATAGATAATAGTGAGTGTAATAAATATAGTAATTGATGTTCTATCGCTCATATTAGCACAATATGGCTAATAATATGAGTTAGATTGATAATAATAACAGTAATAAGTATAGTGATTGTCGTTCTATCGATAATATAAGCATAATATGGCTAATAATATGAGTTAGATTGATAATACTAAGAGTAGTGAGTATAGTAATTGTCGTTCTATCGATCATATAAGCATAATATGGTTAATAATATGAGTTAGATTGATAATAATAAGAGTAATAAGTATAGTATTTGTCGTTCTATCGATCATATAAGCATAATATGGCTAATAATACGAGTTAGATTGATAATAATAAGAGTAATAAGTATAGTAATTGTCTTTCTATCGATCATTCAAGCATAATATGGCTAATAATATGAGTTAGATTTATAATAATAAGAGTAATAAGTATAGTAACTGTCGTTCTATCGATCATGTAAGCACAATATGGCTAATAATATGAGTTAGATTGATAATAATAAGAGTAATGAGTATAGTAATTGTCGTTCTATCGATCATAGAAGCATAATATGGCTAATAATATGAGTTAGATTGATAATACTAAGAGTAGTGAGTATAGTAATTCTCGTTCTATCGATCATATAAGCATAATATGGCTCATAATATGAGTTAGATTGATAATAATAAGAGTAATAAGTATAGTATTTGTCGTTCTATCGATCATATAAGCATAATATGGCTAATAATATGTGTTAGATTGATAATAATAAGAGTAATAAGTATAGTAATTGTCGTTCTATCGATCATTTAAGCATAATATGGGTAATAATATGAGTCAGATTGATAATAATAACAGTAATAAGTATAGTAATTGTCGTTCTATCGATAATATAAGCATAATATGGCTAATAGTATGAGTTAGATTGATAATACTAAGAGTAGTGAGTATAGTATTTGTCGTTCTATCGATAATATAAGCATAATATGGCTAATAATATGAGTTAGATTGATAATACTAAGAGTAGTGAGTATAGTAATTGTCGTTCTATCGATCATATAAGCATAATATGGCTAATAATATGAGTTAGATTGATAATAATAAGAGTAATAAGTATAGTATTTGTCGTTCTATCGATCATGTAAGCATAATATGGCTAATAATACGAGTTAGATTGATAATAATAGGAGTAATAAGTATAGTAATTGTCGTTCTATCGATCATATAAGCATAATATGGCTAATAATATGAGTTAGATTGATAATACTAAGAGTAGTGAGTATAGTAATTCTCGTTCTATCGATCATATAAGCATAATATGGCTAATAATATGAGTAAGATTGATAATAATAAGAGTAATAAGTATAGTATTTGTCGTTCTATCGATCATGTAAGCATAATATGGCTAATAATACGTGTTAGATTGATGATAATAAGAGTAATGAGTATAGTAATTGTAGATCTATCGATCATTTAAGCATAATATGGCTAATAATATGAGTTAGATTGATAATAATAACAGTAATAAGTATAGTAATTGTCGTTCTATCGATAATATAAGCATAATATGGCTAATAATATGAGTTAGATTGATAATACTAAGAGTAGTGAGTATAGTAATTCTCGTTCTATCGATCATATAAGCATAATATGGCTAATAATATGAGTTAGATTGATAATACTAAGAGTAGTGAGTATAGTAATTCTCGTTCTATCGATCATATAAGCATAATATGGCTAATAATATGAGTTAGATTGATAATAATAAGAGTAATAACTACAGTAATTGTCGTTCTATCGATCATATAAGCATAATAAGGCTAATAATATGAGTTAGAGTGATAATACTAAGAGTAGTGAGTATAGTAATTCTCATTCTATCGATCATATAAGCATAATATTTTCTAATAATATGAGTTAGATTGATAATAATAACAGTAATAAGTATAGTAATTGTCGTTCTATCGATAATATAAGCATAATATGGCTAATAATATGAGTTAGATTGATAATACTAAGAGTAGTGAGTATAGTAATTGTCGTTCTATCGATCATATAAGCATAATATGGCTAATAATATGAGTTAGATTGATAATAATAAGAGTAGTAAGTATAGTATTTGTCGTTCTATCGACCACTTAAGCATAATATGGCTAATAATATGAGTCAGATTGATAATAATAACAGTAATAAGTATAGTAATTGTAGTTCTATCGATAATATAAGCATAATATGGCTAATAATATGAGTTAGATTGATAATAATAAGAGTAATAAGTATAGTAATTGTCGTTCTATCGATCATTTAAGCATAATATGGCTAATAATATGAGTCAGATTGATAATAATAACAGCAATAAGTATAGTAATTGTCGTTCTATCGATAATATAAGCATAATATGGCTAATAATATGAGTTAGATTGATAATAATAACAGTAATAAGTATAGTAATTGTCGTTCTATCGATAATATATGCATAATATGGCTAATAATATGAGTTAGATTGATAATACTAAGAGTAGTGAGTAAAGTAATTCTCATTCTATCGATCATATAAGCATAATATGGCTACTAATATGACTTAGATTGATAATAATAAGAGTAATGGGTATAGTAATTGTAGTTCTATCGATCATATCTGCATAATATGGTTAATAATATGAGTTAGATTCATAATAATAAGAGTAATAAGTATAGTAATTGTCGTTCTATCGATAATATGAGCATAATATGGCTAATAATATGAGTTAGATTGATAATACTAAGAGTAGTGAGTATAGTAATTCTCGTTCTATCGACCATATAAGCATAATATGGCTAATAATATGAGTTAGATTGATAATAATAAGAGTAATGAGTATAGTAATTGTCGTTCTATCGATCATAGAAGCATAATATGGCTAATAATATGAGTTAGATTGATAATACTAAGAGTAGTGAGTATAGTAATTCTCGTTCTATCGATCATATAAGCATAATATGGCTAATAATATGAGTTAGATTGATAATAATAAGCGTAATAAGTATAGTAATTGTCGTTCTATCGATCATATAAGCATAATATGCCTAATAATACGAGTTAGAGTGATAATACTAAGAGTAGTGAGTAAAGTAATTCTCATTCTATCGATCATATAAGCATAATATGGCTAATAATATGAGTTAGATTGATAATAATAAGAGTAATGGGTATAGTAATTGTAGTTCTATCGATCATATCTGCATAATATGGTTAATAATATGAGTTAGATTCATAATAATAAGAGTAATAAGTATAGTAATTGTCGTTCTATCGATAATATGAGCATAATATGGCTAATAATATGAGTTAGATTGATAATACTAAGAGTAGTGAGTATAGTAATTCTCGTTCTATCGATCATATAAGCATAATATGGCTAATAATATGAGTTAGATTGATAATAATAAGAGTAATGAGTATAGTAATTGTCGTTCTATCGATCATAGAAGCATAATATGGCTAATAATATGAGTTAGATTGATAATACTAAGAGTAGTGAGTATAGTAATTCTCGTTCTATCGATCATATAAGCATAATATGGCTAATAATATGAGTTAGATTGATAATAATAAGCGTAATAAGTATAGTAACTGTCGTTCTATCGATCATTTAAGCATAATATGGCTAATAATATGAGTTAGATTGATAATAATAAGAGTAATAACTACAGTAATTGTCGTTCTCTCGATCATATAAGCATAATATGGCTAATAATATGAGTTAGATTGATAATACTAAGAGTAGTGAGTATAGTAATTCTCGTTCTATCGATCATATAAGCATAATATGGCTAATAATATGAGTTAGATTGATAATAATAAGAGTAATGAGTGTAGTAATTGTAGTCCTATCGACCATTTAAGCATAATATGGCTAATAATATGAGTCAGATTGATAATAATAACAGTAATAAGTATAGTAATTGTCGTTCTATCGATAATATAAGCATAAAGAGCTAATAATATGAGTTAGATTTATAATAATAAGAGTAACAAGTATCGTAATTGTCGTTCAATCGATCATATAAGCATAATATGGCTAATAATATGAGTTAGATTGATAATAATAAGAGTAATAAGTATAGTAATTGTCGTTCTATCGATCATATCTGCATAATATGGTTAATAATATGAGTTAGATTGATAATAATAAGAGTAATAAGTATAGTAATTGTCGTTATATCGATCATATAACCATAATATGGCTAATAGCATGAGTTGGATTGATAATAATAAGAGTAATGAGTATAGTAATTGTAGTTCTATCGATCATATCTGCATAATATGGTTAATAATATGAGTTAGATTGATAATAGTGAGTGTAATAAATATAGTAATTGATGTTCTATCGCTCATATTAGCACAATATGGCTAATAATATGAGTTAGATTGATAATAATAACAGTAATAAGTATAGTAATTGTCGTTCTATCGATAATATAAGCATAATATGGCTAATAATATGAGTTAGATTGATAATACTAAGAGTAGTGAGTATAGTAATTGTCGTTCTATCGATCATATAAGCATAATATGGTTAATAATATGAGTTAGATTCATAATAATAAGAGTAATAAGTATAGTAATTGTCGTTCTATCGATAATATGAGCATAATATGGCTAATAATATGAGTTAGATTGATAATACTAAGAGTAGTGAGTATAGTAATTCTCGTTCTATCGATCATATAAGCATAATATGGCTAATAATATGAGTTAGATTGATAATAATAAGAGTAATGAGTATAGTAATTGTCGTTCTATCGATCATAGAAGCATAATATGGCTAATAATATGAGTTAGATTGATAATACTAAGAGTAGTGAGTATAGTAATTCTCGTTCTATCGATCATATAAGCATAATATGGCTAATAATATGAGTTAGATTGATAATAATAAGCGTAATAAGTATAGTAATTGTCGTTCTATCGATCATTTAAGCATAATATGGCTAATAATATGAGTCAGATTGATAATAATAACAGCAATAAGTATAGTAATTGTCGTTCTATCGATAATATAAGCATAATATGGCTAATAATATGAGTTAGATTGATAATAATAACAGTAATAAGTATAGTAATTGTCGTTCTATCGATAATATAAGCATAATATGGCTAATAATATGAGTTAGATTGATAATAATAAGAGTAATGAGTGTAGTAATTGTAGTTCTATCGACCATTTAAGCATAATATGGCTAACAATATGAGTCAGATTGATAATAATAACAGTAATAAGTATAGTAATTGTCGTTCTATCGATAATATAAGCATAAAGAGCTAATAATATGAGTTAGATTTATAATAATTTGAGTAATAAGTATAGTAACTGTCGTTCTATCGATCATGTAAGCACAATATGGCTAATAAAATGAGTTAGATTGATAATAATAAGAGTAATAAGTATAGTAATTGTCGTTCTATCGATCATATCTGCATAATATGGTTAATAATATGAGTTAGATTGATAATAATAAGAGTAATAAGTATAGTAATTGTCGTTATATCGATCATATAACCATAATATGGCTAATAGCATGAGTTGGATTGATAATAATAAGAGTAATGAGTATAGTAATTGTAGTTCTATCGATCATATCTGCATAATATGGTTAATAATATGAGTTAGATAGATAATAGTGAGTGTAATAAATATAGTAATTGATGTTCTATCGCTCATATTAGCACAATATGGCTAATAATATGAGTTAGATTGATAATAATAACAGTAATAAGTATAGTAATTGTCGTTCTATCGATAATATAAGCATAATATGGCTAATAATATGAGTTAGATTGATAATACTAAGAGTAGTGAGTATAGTAATTGTCGTTCTATCGATCATATAAGCATAATATGGTTAATAATATGAGTTAGATTGATAATAATAAGAGTAATAAGTATAGTATTTGTCGTTCTATCGATCATATAAGCATAATATGGCTAATAATACGAGTTAGATTGATAATAATAAGAGTAATAAGTATAGTAATTGTCTTTCTATCGATCATTTAAGCATAATATGGCTAATAATATGAGTTAGATTGATAATAATAAGAGTAATAAGTATAGTAATTGTCGTTCTATCGATCATTTAAGCATAATATGGCTAATAATATGAGTTAGGTTGATAATAATAACAGTAATAAGTATAGTAATTGTCGTTCTATCGATAATATGAGCATAATATGGCTAATAATATGAGTTAGATTGATAATACTAAGAGTAGTGAGTATAGTAATTCTCGTTCTAGCGATCATATAAGCATAATATGGCTAATAATATGAGTTAGATTGATAATAATAAGAGTAATGAGTATAGTAATTGTCGTTCTATCGATCATAGAAGCATAATATGGCTAATAATATGAGTTAGATTGATAATACTAAGAGTAGTGAGTATAGTAATTCTCGTTCTATCGATCATATAAGCATAATATGGCTCATAATATGAGTTAGATTGATAATAATAAGCGTAATAAGTATAGTAATTGTCGTTCTATCGATCATTTAAGCATAATATGGCTAATAATATGAGTTAGATTGATAATAATAAGAGTAATAACTACAGTAATTGTCGTTCTCTCGATCATATAAGCATAATATGGCTAATAATATGAGTTAGATTGATAATACTAAGAGTAGTGAGTATAGTAATTCTCGTTCTATCGATCATACAAGCATAATATGGCTAATAATATGAGCTAGATTGATAATAATAAGAGTAATGAGTATAGTAATTGTAGTTCTATCGACCACTTAAGCATAATATGGCTAATAATATGAGTCAGATTGATAATAATAACAGTAATAAGTATAGTAATTGTAGTTCTATCGATAATATAAGCATAATATGGCTAATAATATGAGTTAGATTGATAATAATAAGAGTAATAAGTATAGTAATTGTCGTTCTATCGATCATTTAAGCATAATATGCCTAATAATACGAGTTAGATTGATAATAATAAGCGTAATAAGTATAGTAATTGTCGTTCTATCGATCATATAAGCATAATATGCCTAATAATACGAGTTAGAGTGATAATACTAAGAGTAGTGAGTAAAGTAATTCTCATTCTATCGATCATATAAGCATAATATGGCTAATAATATGAGTTAGATTGATAATAATAAGAGTAATGGGTATAGTAATTGTAGTTCTATCGATCATATCTGCATAATATGGCTAATAATATGAGTTAGATTGATAATAATAAGCGTAATAAGTATAGTAATTGTCGTTCTATCGATCATTTAAGCATAATATGGCTAATAATATGAGTTAGATTGATAATAATAAGAGTAATAACTACAGTAATTGTCGTTCTCTCGATCATATAAGCATAATATGGCTAATAATATGAGTTAGATTGATAATACTAAGAGTAGTGAGTATAGTAATTCTCGTTCTATCGATCATATAAGCATAATATGGCTAATAATATGAGTTAGATTGATAATAATAAGAGTAATGAGTGTAGTAATTGTAGTTCTATCGACCATTTAAGCATAATATGGCTAATAATATGAGTCATATTGATAATAATAACAGTAATAAGTATAGTAATTGTCGTTCTATCGATAATATAAGCATAAAGAGCTAATAATATGAGTTAGATTTATAATAATAAGAGTAATAAGTATAGTAACTGTCGTTCTATCGATCATGTAAGCACAATATGGCTAATAATATGAGTTAGATTGATAATAATAAGAGTAATAAGTATAGTAATTGTCGTTCTATCGATCATATCTGCATAATATGGTTAATAATATGAGTTAGATTGATAATAATAACAGTAATAAGTATAGTAATTGTCGTTCTATCGATAATATAAGCATAAAGAGCTAATAATATGAGTTAGATTTATAATAATAAGAGTAATAAGTATAGTAACTGTCGTTCTATCGATCATGTAAGCACAATATGGCTAATAATATGAGTTAGATTGATAATAATAAGAGTAATAAGTATAGTAATTGTCGTTCTATCGATCATATCTGCATAATATGGTTAATAATATGAGTTAGATTGATAATAATAAGAGTAATAAGTATAGTAATTGTCGTTATATCGATCATATAACCATAATATGGCTAATAGCATGAGTTGGATTGATAATAATAAGAGTAATGAGTATAGTAATTGTAGTTCTATCGATCATATCTGCATAATATGGTTAATAATATGAGTTAGATTGATAATAGTGAGTGTAATAAATATAGTAATTGATGTTCTATCGCTCATATTAGCACAATATGGCTAATAATATGAGTTAGATTGATAATAATAACAGTAATAAGTATAGTAATTGTCGTTCTATCGATAATATAAGCATAATATGGCTAATAATATGAGTTAGATTGATAATACTAAGAGTAGTGAGTATAGTAATTGTCGTTCTATCGATCATATAAGCATAATATGGTTAATAATATGAGTTAGATTGATAATAATAACAGTAATAAGTATAGTATTTGTCGTTCTATCGATCATATAAGCATAATATGGCTAATAATACGAGTTATATTGATAATAATAAGAGTAATAAGTATAGTAATTGTCTTTCTATCGATCATTTAAGCATAATATGGCTAATAATATGAGTTAGATTGATAATAATAAGAGTAATAAGTATAGTAATTGTCGTTCTATCGATCATTTAAGCATAATATGGCTAATAATATGAGTTAGGTTGATAATAATAACAGTAATAAGTATAGTAATTGTCGTTCTATCGATAATATGAGCATAATATGGCTAATAATATGAGTTAGATTGATAATACTAAGAGTAGTGAGTATAGTAATTCTCGTTCTATCGATCATATAAGCATAATATGGCTAATAATATGAGTTAGATTGATAATAATAAGAGTAATGAGTATAGTAATTGTCGTTCTATCGATCATAGAAGCATAATATGGCTAATAATATGAGTTAGATTGATAATACTAAGAGTAGTGAGTATAGTAATTCTCGTTCTATCGATCATATAAGCATAATATGGCTAATAATATGAGTTAGATTGATAATAATAAGCGTAATAAGTATAGTAATTGTCGTTCTATCGATCATTTAAGCATAATATGGCTAATAATATGAGTCAGATTGATAATAATAACAGTAATAAGTATAGTAATTGTAGTTCTATCGATAATATAAGCATAATATGGCTAATAATATGAGTTAGATTGATAATAATAAGAGTAATAAGTATAGTAATTGTCGTTCTATCGATCATTTAAGCATAATATGGCTAATAATATGAGTCAGATTGATAATAATAACAGCAATAAGTATAGTAATTGTCGTTCTATCGATAATATAAGCATAATATGGCTAATAATATGAGTTAGATTGATAATAATAACAGTAATAAGTATAGTAATTGTCGTTCTATCGATAATATAAGCATAATATGGCTAATAATATGAGTTAGATTGATAATAATAAGAGTAATGAGTGTAGTAATTGTAGTTCTATCGACCATTTAAGCATAATATGGCTAACAATATGAGTCAGATTGATAATAATAACAGTAATAAGTATAGTAATTGTCGTTCTATCGATAATATAAGCATAAAGAGCTAATAATATGAGTTAGATTTATAATAATAAGAGTAATAAGTATAGTAACTGTCGTTCTATCGATCATGTAAGCACAATATGGCTAATAATATGAGTTAGATTGATAATAATAAGAGTAATAAGTATAGTAATTGTCGTTCTATCGATCATATCTGCATAATATGGTTAATAATATGAGTTAGATTGATAATAATAAGAGTAATAAGTATAGTAATTGTCGTTATATCGATCATATAACCATAATATGGCTAATAGCATGAGTTGGATTGATAATAATAAGAGTAATGAGTATAGTAATTGTAGTTCTATCGATCATATCTGCATAATATGGTTAATAATATGAGTTAGATAGATAATAGTGAGTGTAATAAATATAGTAATTGATGTTCTATCGCTCATATTAGCACAATATGGCTAATAATATGAGTTAGATTGATAATAATAACAGTAATAAGTATAGTGATTGTCGTTCTATCGATAATATAAGCATAATATGGCTAATAATATGAGTTAGATTGATAATACTAAGAGTAGTGAGTATAGTAATTGTCGTTCTATCGATCATATAAGCATAATATGGTTAATAATATGAGTTAGATTGATAATAATAAGAGTAATAAGTATAGTATTTGTCGTTCTATCGATCATATAAGCATAATATGGCTAATAATACGAGTTAGATTGATAATAATAAGAGTAATAAGTATAGTAATTGTCTTTCTATCGATCATTCAAGCATAATATGGCTAATAATATGAGTTAGATTTATAATAATAAGAGTAATAAGTATAGTAACTGTCGTTCTATCGATCATGTAAGCACAATATGGCTAATAATATGAGTTAGATTGATAATAATAAGAGTAATGAGTATAGTAATTGTCGTTCTATCGATCATAGAAGCATAATATGGCTAATAATATGAGTTAGATTGATAATACTAAGAGTAGTGAGTATAGTAATTCTCGTTCTATCGATCATATAAGCATAATATGGCTCATAATATGAGTTAGATTGATAATAATAAGAGTAATAAGTATAGTATTTGTCGTTCTATCGATCATATAAGCATAATATGGCTAATAATATGTGTTAGATTGATAATAATAAGAGTAATAAGTATAGTAATTGTCGTTCTATCGATCATTTAAGCATAATATGGGTAATAATATGAGTCAGATTGATAATAATAACAGTAATAAGTATAGTAATTGTCGTTCTATCGATAATATAAGCATAATATGGCTAATAGTATGAGTTAGATTGATAATACTAAGAGTAGTGAGTATAGTATTTGTCGTTCTATCGATAATATAAGCATAATATGGCTAATAATATGAGTTAGATTGATAATACTAAGAGTAGTGAGTATAGTAATTGTCGTTCTATCGATCATATAAGCATAATATGGCTAATAATATGAGTTAGATTGATAATAATAAGAGTAATAAGTATAGTATTTGTCGTTCTATCGATCATGTAAGCATAATATGGCTAATAATACGAGTTAGATTGATAATAATAGGAGTAATAAGTATAGTAATTGTCGTTCTATCGATCATATAAGCATAATATGGCTAATAATATGAGTTAGATTGATAATAATAACAGTAATAAGTATAGTAATTGTCGTTCTATCGATAATATAAGCATAATATGGCTAATAATATGAGTTAGATTGATAATACTAAGAGTAGTGAGTATAGTAATTCTCGTTCTATCGATCATATAAGCATAATATGGCTAATAATATGAGTTAGATTGATAATACTAAGAGTAGTGAGTATAGTAATTCTCGTTCTATCGATCATATAAGCATAATATGGCTAATAATATGAGTTAGATTGATAATAATAAGAGTAATAACTACAGTAATTGTCGTTCTATCGATCATATAAGCATAATAAGGCTAATAATATGAGTTAGAGTGATAATACTAAGAGTAGTGAGTATAGTAATTCTCATTCTATCGATCATATAAGCATAATATTTTCTAATAATATGAGTTAGATTGATAATAATAACAGTAATAAGTATAGTAATTGTCGTTCTATCGATAATATAAGCATAATATGGCTAATAATATGAGTTAGATTGATAATACTAAGAGTAGTGAGTATAGTAATTGTCGTTCTATCGATCATATAAGCATAATATGGCTAATAATATGAGTTAGATTGATAATAATAAGAGTAATAAGTATAGTATTTGTCGTTCTATCGATCATGTAAGCATAATATGGCTAATAATACGAGTTAGATTGATGATAATAAGAGTAATGAGTATAGTAATTGTAGATCTATCGATCATTTAAGCATAATATGGCTAATAATATGAGTTAGATTGATAATAATAAGAGTAATAAGTATAGTATTTGTCGTTCTATCGATCATGTAAGCATAATATGGCTAATAATACGAGTTAGATTGATAATAATAGGAGTAATAAGTATAGTAATTGTCGTTCTATCGATCATATAAGCATAATATGGCTAATAATATGAGTTAGATTGATAATACTAAGAGTAGTGAGTATAGTAATTCTCGTTCTATCGATCATATAAGCATAATATGGCTAATAATATGAGTTAGATTGATAATAATAAGAGTAATATGTATAGTAATTGTCGTTCTCTCGATCATATAAGCATAATATGGCTAATAATATGAGTTAGAGTGATAATACTAAGAGTAGTGAGTATAGTAATTCTCATTCTATCGATCATATAAGCATAATATGGCTAATAATATGAGTTAGATTGATAATAATAACAGTAACAAGTATAGTAATTGTCGTTCTATCGATAATATAAGCATAATATGGCTAATAATATGAGTTAGATTGATAATACTAAGAGTAGTGAGTATAGTAATTGTCGTTCTATCGATCATATAAGCATAATATGGCTAATAATATGAGTTAGATTGGTAATAATAAGAGTAATAAGTATAGTATTTGTCGTTCTATCGATCATGTAAGCATAATATGGCTAATAATACGAGTTAGATTGATGATAATAAGAGTAATGAGTATAGTAATTGTAGATCTATCGATCATTTAAGCATAATATGGCTAATAATATGAGTTAGATTGATAATAATAACAGTAATAAGTATAGTAATTGTCGTTCTATCGATAATATAATCATAATATGGCTAATAATATGAGTTAGATTGATAATACTAAGAGTAGTGAGTATAGTAATTGTCGTTCTATCGATCATATAAGCATAATATGGCTAATAATATGAGTTAGATTGATAATAATAAGAGTAATAAGTATAGTATTTGTCGTTCTATCGATCATGTAAGCATAATATGGCTAATAATACGTGTTAGATTGATGATGATAAGAGTAATGAGTATAGTAATTGTAGATCTATCGATCATTTAAGCATAATATGGCTAATAATATGAGTTAGATTGATAATAATAACAGTAATAAGTATAGTAATTGTCGTTCTATCGATAATATAAGCATAATATGGCTAATAATATGAGTTAGATTGATAATACTAAGAGTAGTGAGTATAGTAATTCTCGTTCTATCGATCATATAAGCATAATATGGCTAATAATATGAGTTAGATTGATAATAATAAGAGTAATGAGTATAGTAATTGTAGTTCTATCGATCATATCGGCATAATATGGTTAATAATATGAGTTAGATTCATAATAATAAGAGTAATAAGTATAGTAATTGTCGTTCTATCGATCATATAAGCATAATATGGCCAATAATATGAGTTAGATTGATAATACTAAGAGTAGTGAGTATAGTAATTCTCGTTCTATCGATCATATAAGCATAATATGGCTAATAATATGAGTTAGATTGATAATAATAAGAGTAATAACTACAGTAATTGTCGTTCTATCGATCATATAAGCATAATAAGGCTAATAATATGAGTTAGAGTGATAATACTAAGAGTAGTGAGTATAGTAATTCTCATTCTATCGATCATATAAGCATAATATGGCTAATAATATGAGTTAGATTGATAATAATAAGAGTAATGAGTATAGTAATTGTAGTTCTATCGATCATATCGGCATAATATGGTTAATAATATGAGTTAGATTCATAATAATAAGAGTAATAAGTATAGTAATTGTCGTTCTATCGATCATATAAGCATAATATGGCTAATAATATGAGTTAGATTGATAATAATAAGAGTAATATGTATAGTAATTGTCGTTCTCTCGATCATATAAGCATAATATGGCTAATAATATGAGTTAGAGTGATAATACTAAGAGTAGTGAGTATAGTAATTCTCATTCTATCGATCATATAAGCATAATATGGCTAATAATATGAGTTAGATTGATAATAATAACAGTAATAAGTATAGTAATTGTCGTTCTATCGATAATATAAGCATAATATGGCTAATAATATGAGTTAGATTGATAATACTAAGAGTAGTGAGTATAGTAATTGTCGTTCTATCGATCATATAAGCATAATATGGCTAATAACATGAGTTAGATTGGTAATAATAAGAGTAATAAGTATAGTATTTGTCGTTCTATCGATCATGTAAGCATAATATGGCTAATAATACGAGTTAGATTGATGATAATAAGAGTAATGAGTATAGTAATTGTAGATCTATCGATCATTTATGCATAATATGGCTAATAATATGAGTTAGATTGATAATAATAACAGTAATAAGTATAGTAATTGTCGTTCTATCGATAATATAATCATAATATGGCTAATAATATGAGTTAGATTGATAATACTAAGAGTAGTGAGTATAGTAATTCTCGTTCTATCGATCATATAAGCATAATATGGCTAATAATATGAGTTAGATTGATAATAATAAGAGTAATAAGTATAGTATTTGTCGTTCTATCGATCATATAAGCATAATATGGCTAATAATATGTGTTAGATTGATAATAATAAGAGTAATAAGTATAGTAATTGTCGTTCTATCGATCATTTAAGCATAATATGGGTAATAATATGAGTCAGATTGATAATAATAACAGTAATAAGTATAGTAATTGTCGTTCTATCGATAATATAAGCATAATATGGCTAATAGTATGAGTTAGATTGATAATACTAAGAGTAGTGAGTATAGTATTTGTCGTTCTATCGATAATATAAGCATAATATGGCTAATAATATGAGTTAGATTGATAATACTAAGAGTAGTGAGTATAGTAATTGTCGTTCTATCGATCATATAAGCATAATATGGCTAATAATATGAGTTAGATTGATAATAATAAGAGTAATAAGTATAGTATTTGTCGTTCTATCGATCATGTAAGCATAATATGGCTAATAATACGAGTTAGATTGATAATAATAGGAGTAATAAGTATAGTAATTGTCGTTCTATCGATCATATAAGCATAATATGGCTAATAATATGAGTTAGATTGATAATACTAAGAGTAGTGAGTATAGTAATTCTCGTTCTATCGATCATATAAGCATAATATGGCTAATAATATGAGTAAGATTGATAATAATAAGAGTAATAAGTATAGTATTTGTCGTTCTATCGATCATGTAAGCATAATATGGCTAATAATACGTGTTAGATTGATGATAATAAGAGTAATGAGTATAGTAATTGTAGATCTATCGATCATTTAAGCATAATATGGCTAATAATATGAGTTAGATTGATAATAATAACAGTAATAAGTATAGTAATTGTCGTTCTATCGATAATATAAGCATAATATGGCTAATAATATGAGTTAGATTGATAATACTAAGAGTAGTGAGTATAGTAATTCTCGTTCTATCGATCATATAAGCATAATATGGCTAATAATATGAGTTAGATTGATAATACTAAGAGTAGTGAGTATAGTAATTCTCGTTCTATCGATCATATAAGCATAATATGGCTAATAATATGAGTTAGATTGATAATAATAAGAGTAATAACTACAGTAATTGTCGTTCTATCGATCATATAAGCATAATAAGGCTAATAATATGAGTTAGAGTGATAATACTAAGAGTAGTGAGTATAGTAATTCTCATTCTATCGATCATATAAGCATAATATTTTCTAATAATATGAGTTAGATTGATAATAATAACAGTAATAAGTATAGTAATTGTCGTTCTATCGATAATATAAGCATAATATGGCTAATAATATGAGTTAGATTGATAATACTAAGAGTAGTGAGTATAGTAATTGTCGTTCTATCGATCATATAAGCATAATATGGCTAATAATATGAGTTAGATTGATAATAATAAGAGTAATAAGTATAGTATTTGTCGTTCTATCGATCATGTAAGCATAATATGGCTAATAATACGAGTTAGATTGATGATAATAAGAGTAATGAGTATAGTAATTGTAGATCTATCGATCATTTAAGCATAATATGGCTAATAATATGAGTTAGATTGATAATAATAACAGTAATAAGTATAGTAATTGTCGTTCTATCGATAATATAATCATAATAGGGCTAATAATATGAGTTAGATTGATAATACTAAGAGTAGTGAGTATAGTAATTCTCGTTCTATCGATCATATAAGCATAATATGGCTAATAATATGTGTTAGATTGATAATAATAAGAGTAATAAGTATAGTAATTGTCGTTCTATCGATCATTTAAGCATAATATGGGTAATAATATGAGTCAGATTGATAATAATAACAGTAATAAGTATAGTAATTGTCGTTCTATCGATAATATAAGCATAATATGGCTAATAATATGAGTTAGATTGATAATACTAAGAGTAGTGAGTATAGTAATTGTCGTTCTATCGATCATATAAGCATAATATGGCCAATAATATGAGTTAGATTGATAATACTAAGAGTAGTGAGTATAGTAATTCTCGTTCTATCGATCATATAAGCATAATATGGCTAATAATATGAGTTAGATTGATAATAATAAGAGTAATAACTACAGTAATTGTCGTTCTATCGATCATATAAGCATAATAAGGCTAATAATATGAGTTAGAGTGATAATGCTAAGAGTAGTGAGTATAGTAATTCTCATTCTATCGATCATATAAGCATAATATGGCTAATAATATGAGTTAGATTGATAATAATAAGAGTAATGAGTATAGTAATTGTAGTTCTATCGATCATATCGGCATAATATGGTTAATAATATGAGTTAGATTCATAATAATAAGAGTAATAAGTATAGTAATTGTCGTTCTATCGATCATATAAGCATAATATGGTTAATAATATGAGTTAGATTGATAATAATAAGAGTAATATGTATAGTAATTGTCGTTCTCTCGATCATATAAGCATAATATGGCTAATAATATGAGTTAGAGTGATAATACTAAGAGTAGTGAGTATAGTAATTCTCATTCTATCGATCATATAAGCATAATATGGCTAATAATATGAGTTAGATTGATAATAATAACAGTAATAAGTATAGTAATTGTCGTTCTATCGATAATATAAGCATAATATGGCTAATAATATGAGTTAGATTGATAATACTAAGAGTAGTGAGTATAGTAATTGTCGTTCTATCGATCATATAAGCATAATATGGCTAATAACATGAGTTAGATTGGTAATAATAAGAGTAATAAGTATAGTATTTGTCGTTCTATCGATCATGTAAGCATAATATGGCTAATAATACGAGTTAGATTGATGATAATAAGAGTAATGAGTATAGTAATTGTAGATCTATCGATCATTTATGCATAATATGGCTAATAATATGAGTTAGATTGATAATAATAACAGTAATAAGTATAGTAATTGTCGTTCTATCGATAATATAATCATAATATGGCTAATAATATGAGTTAGATTGATAATACTAAGAGTAGTGAGTATAGTAATTCTCGTTCTATCGATCATATAAGCATAATATGGCTAATAATATGAGTTAGATTGATAATAATAAGAGTAATAAGTATAGTATTTGTCGTTCTATCGATCATATAAGCATAATATGGCTAATAATATGTGTTAGATTGATAATAATAAGAGTAATAAGTATAGTAATTGTCGTTCTATCGATCATTTAAGCATAATATGGGTAATAATATGAGTCAGATTGATAATAATAACAGTAATAAGTATAGTAATTGTCGTTCTATCGATAATATAAGCATAATATGGCTAATAGTATGAGTTAGATTGATAATACTAAGAGTAGTGAGTATAGTATTTGTCGTTCTATCGATAATATAAGCATAATATGGCTAATAATATGAGTTAGATTGATAATGCTAAGAGTAGTGAGTATAGTAATTGTCGTTCTATCGATCATATAAGCATAATATGGCTAATAATATGAGTTAGATTGATAATAATAAGAGTAATAAGTATAGTATTTGTCGTTCTATCGATCATGTAAGCATAATATGGCTAATAATACGAGTTAGATTGATAATAATAGGAGTAATAAGTATAGTAATTGTCGTTCTATCGATCATATAAGCATAATATGGCTAATAATATGAGTTAGATTGATAATACTAAGAGTAGTGAGTATAGTAATTCTCGTTCTATCGATCATATAAGCATAATATGGCTAATAATATGAGTAAGATTGATAATAATAAGAGTAATAAGTATAGTATTTGTCGTTCTATCGATCATGTAAGCATAATATGGCTAATAATACGTGTTAGATTGATGATAATAAGAGTAATGAGTATAGTAATTGTAGATCTATCGATCATTTAAGCATAATATGGCTAATAATATGAGTTAGATTGATAATAATAACAGTAATAAGTATAGTAATTGTCGTTCTATCGATAATATAAGCATAATATGGCTAATAATATGAGTTAGATTGATAATACTAAGAGTAGTGAGTATAGTAATTCTCGTTCTATCGATCATATAAGCATAATATGGCTAATAATATGAGTTAGATTGATAATACTAAGAGTAGTGAGTATAGTAATTCTCGTTCTATCGATCATATAAGCATAATATGGCTAATAATATGAGTTAGATTGATAATAATAAGAGTAATAACTACAGTAATTGTCGTTCTATCGATCATATAAGCATAATAAGGCTAATAATATGAGTTAGAGTGATAATACTAAGAGTAGTGAGTATAGTAATTCTCATTCTATCGATCATATAAGCATAATATTTTCTAATAATATGAGTTAGATTGATAATAATAACAGTAATAAGTATAGTAATTGTCGTTCTATCGATAATATAAGCATAATATGGCTAATAATATGAGTTAGATTGATAATACTAAGAGTAGTGAGTATAGTAATTGTCGTTCTATCGATCATATAAGCATAATATGGCTAATAATATGAGTTAGATTGATAATAATAAGAGTAATAAGTATAGTATTTGTCGTTCTATCGATCATGTAAGCATAATATGGCTAATAATACGAGTTAGATTGATGATAATAAGAGTAATGAGTATAGTAATTGTAGATCTATCGATCATTTAAGCATAATATGGCTAATAATATGAGTTAGATTGATAATAATAACAGCAATAAGTATAGTAATTGTCGTTCTATCGATAATATAATCATAATAGGGCTAATAATATGAGTTAGATTGATAATACTAAGAGTAGTGAGTATAGTAATTCTCGTTCTATCGATCATATAAGCATAATATGGCTAATAATATGTGTTAGATTGATAATAATAAGAGTAATAAGTATAGTAATTGTCGTTCTATCGATCATTTAAGCATAATATGGGTAATAATATGAGTCAGATTGATAATAATAACAGTAATAAGTATAGTAATTGTCGTTCTATCGATCATTTAAGCATAATATGGGTAATAATATGAGTCAGATTGATAATAATAACAGTAATAAGTATAGTAATTGTCGTTCTATCGATAATATAAGCATAATATGGCTAATAATATGAGTTAGATTGATAATACTAAGAGTAGTGAGTATAGTATTTGTCGTTCTATCGATCATGTAAGCATAATATGGCTAATAATACGAGTTAGATTGATAATAATAAGAGTAATAAGTATAGTAATTGTCGTTCTATCGATCATTTAAGCATAATATGACTAATAATATGAGTTAGATTGATAATAATAACAGTAATAAGTGTAGTGATTGTCGTTCTATCGATAATATAAGCATAATATGGCTAATAATATGAGTTAGATTGATAATACTAAGAGTAGTGAGTATAGTATTTGTCGTTCTATCGATCATGTAAGCATAATATCGCTAATAATACGAGTTACATTGATAATAATAAGAGTAATAAGTATAGTAATTGTCGTTCTATCGATCATTTAAGCATAATATGGCTAATAATATCAGTTAGATTGATAATAATAACAGTAATAAGTATAGTAATTGTCGTTCTATCGATAATATAAGCATAATATGGCTAATAATATGAGTTAGATTGATAATACTAAGAGTAGTGAGTATAGTAATTCTCATTCTATCGATCATATAAGCATAATATGGCCAATAATATGAGTTAGATTGATAATAATAACAGTAATAAGTATAGTAATTGTCGTTCTATCGATAATATAAGCATAATATGGCTAATAATATGAGTTAGAGTGATAATAATAACAGTAATAAGTATAGTAATTGTCGTTCTATCGATAATATAAGCATAATATGGCTAATAATATGAGTTAGATTGATAATACTAAGAGTAGTGAGTATAGTGATTCTCGTTCTATCGATCATATAAGCATAATATGGCTAATAATATGAGTTTGATTGATAATAATAAGAGTAATGAGTATAGTAATTGTAGTTCTATCGATCATATCGGCATAATATGGTTAATAATATGAGGTAGATTCATAATAATAAGAGTAATAAGTATAGTAATTGTCGTTCTATCGATCATATAAGCATAACATGGCTAATAATATGAGTTAGATTGATAATACTAAGAGTAGTGAGTATAGTAATTCTCGTTCTATCGATCATATAAGCATAATATGGCTAACAATATGAGTTAGATTGATAATAATAAGAGTAATAACTACAGTAATTGTCGTTCTATCGATCATATAAGCATAATAAGGCTAATAATATGAGTTAGAGTGATAATACTAAGAGTAGTGAGTATAGTAATTCTCATTCTATCGATCATATAAGCATAATATGGCTAATAATATGAGTTAGATTGATAATAATAACAGTAATAAGTATAGTAATTGTCGTTCTATCGATAATATAAGCATAATATGGCTAATAATATGAGTTAGATTGATAATACTAAGAGTAGTGAGTATAGTAATTCTCGTTCTATCGATCATATAAGCATAATATGGCTAATAATATGAGTTAGATTGATAATAATAAGAGTAATAACTACAGTAATTGTCGTTCTATCGATCATATAACCATAATAAGGCTAATAATATGAGTTAGAGTGATAATACTAAGAGTAGTGAGTATAGTAATTCTCATTTTATCGATCATATAAGCATAATATGGCTAATAATATGAGTTAGATTGATAATAATAACAGTAATAAGTATAGTAATTGTAGTTCTATCGATCATATAGGCATAATATGGTCAATAATATGAGTTAGATTCATAATAATAAGAGTAATAAGTATAGTAATTGTCGTTCTATCGATCATATAAGCATAATATGGCTAATAATATGAGTTAGAGTGATAATACTAAGAGTAGTGAGTATAGTAATTCTCATTCTATCGATCATATAAGCATAATATGGCTAATAATATGAGTTAGATTGATAATAATAACAGTAATAAGTATAGTAATTGTCGTTCTATCGATAATATAAGCCTACTATGGCTAATAATATGAGTTAGATTGATAATAATAAGAGTAATATGTATAGTAATTGTCGTTCTCTCGATCATATAAGCATAATATGGCTAATAATATGAGTTAGAGTGATAATACTAAGAGTAGTGAGTATAGTAATTCTCATTCTATCGATCATATAAGCATAATATGGCTAATAATATGAGTTAGATTGATAATAATAACAGTAATAAGTATAGTAATTGTCGTTCTATCGATAATATAAGCATAATATGGCTAATAATATGAGTTAGATTGATAATACTAAGACTAGTGAGTATAGTAATTGTCGTTCTATCGATCATATAAGCATAATATGGCTAATAATATGAGTTAGATTGATAATAATAAGAGTAATAAGTATAGTATTTGTCGTTCTATCGATCATGTAAGCATAATATGGCTAATAATACGTGTTAGATTGATGATAATAAGAGTAATGAGTATAGTAATTGTAGATCTATCGATCATTTAAGCATAATATGGCTAATAATATGAGTTAGATTGATAATAATAACAGTAATAAGTATAGTAATTGTCGTTCTATCGATAATATAATCATAATATGGCTAATAATATGAGTTAGATTGATAATACTAAGAGTAGTGAGTATAGTAATTCTCGTTCTATCGATCATATAAGCATAATATGGCTAATAATATGAGTTAGATTGATAATAATAAGAGTAATAAGTATAGTATTTGTCGTTCTATCGATCATATAAGCATAATATGGCTAATAATATGTGTTAGATTGATAATAATAAGAGTAATAAGTATAGTAATTGTCGTTCTATCGATCATTTAAGCATAATATGGGTAATAATATGAGTCAGATTGATAATAATAACAGTAATAAGTATAGTAATTGTCGTTCTATCGATAATATAAGCATAATATGGCTAATAATATGAGTTAGATTGATAATACTAAGAGTAGTGAGTGTAGTAGTTCTCGTTCTATCGATCATACAAGCATAATGTGGCTAATAATATGAGTTAGATTGATAATAATAACAGTAATAAGTATAGTAATTGTCGTTCTATCGATAATATAAGCATAATATGGCTAATAATATGAGTTAGATTGATAATACTAAGAGTAGTGAGTATAGTATTTGTCGTTCTATCGATCATGTAAGCATAATATGGCTAATAATACGAGTTAGATTGATAATAATAAGAGTAATAAGTATAGTAATTGTCGTTCTATCGATCATTTAAGCATAATATGGGTAATAATATGAGTCAGATTGATAATAATAACAGTAATAAGTATAGTAATTGTCGTTCTATCGATAATATAAGCATAATATGGCTAATAATATGAGTTAGATTGATAATACTAAGAGTAGTGAGTATAGTATTTGTCGTTCTATCGATCATGTAAGCATAATATGGCTAATAATACGAGTTAGATTGATAATAATAAGAGTAATAAGTATAGTAATTGTCGTTCTATCGATCATTTAAGCATAATATGACTAATAATATGAGTTAGATTGATAATAATAACAGTAATAAGTGTAGTGATTGTCGTTCTATCGATAATATAAGCATAATATGGCTAATAATATGAGTTAGATTGATAATACTAAGAGTAGTGAGTATAGTATTTGTCGTTCTATCGATCATGTAAGCATAATATCGCTAATAATACGAGTTACATTGATAATAATAAGAGTAATAAGTATAGTAATTGTCGTTCTATCGATCATTTAAGCATAATATGGCTAATAATATCAGTTAGATTGATAATAATAACAGTAATAAGTATAGTAATTGTCGTTCTATCGATAATATAAGCATAATATGGCTAATAATATGAGTTAGATTGATAATACTAAGAGTAGTGAGTATAGTAATTCTCATTCTATCGATCATATAAGCATAATATGGCCAATAATATGAGTTAGATTGATAATAATAACAGTAATAAGTATAGTAATTGTCGTTCTATCGATAATATAAGCATAATATGGCTAATAATATGAGTTAGAGTGATAATACTACGAGTAGTGAGTATAGTAATTCTCATTCTATCGATCATATAAGCATAATATGGCTAATAATATGAATTAGATTGATAATAATAAGAGTAATAAGTATAGTATTTGTCGTTCTATCGATCATGTAAGCATAATATGGCTAATAATACGAGTTAGATTGATAATAATAACAGTAATAAGTATAGTAATTGTCGTTCTATCGATAATATAAGCATAATATGGCTAATAATATGAGTTAGATTGATAATACTAAGAGTAGTGAGTATAGTAATTCTCGTTCTATCGATCATGTAAGCATAATATGGCTAATAATATGAGTTTGATTGATAATAATAAGAGTAATGAGTATAGTAATTGTAGTTCTATCGATCATATCGGCATAATATGGTTAATAATATGAGTTAGATTCATAATAATAAGAGTAATAAGTATAGTAATTGTCGTTCTATCGATCATATAAGCATAACATGGCTAATAATATGAGTTAGATTGATAATACTAAGAGTAGTGAGTATAGTAATTCTCGTTCTATCGATCATATAAGCATAATATGGCTAATAATATGAGTTAGATTGATAATAATAAGAGTAATAACTACAGTAATTGTCGTTCTATCGATCATATAAGCATAATAAGGCTAATAATATGAGTTAGAGTGATAATACTAAGAGTAGTGAGTATAGTAATTCTCATTCTATCGATCATATAAGCATAATATGGCTAATAATATGAGTTAGATTGATAATAATAACAGTAATAAGTATAGTAATTGTCGTTCTATCGACAATATAAGCATAATATGGCTAATAATATGAGTTAGATTGATAATACTAAGAGTAGTGAGTATAGTAATTGTCGTTCTATCGATCATATAAGCATAATATGGCTAACAATATGAGTTAGATTGATAATAATAAGAGTAATAAGTATAGTATTTGTCGTTCTATCGATCATGTAAGCATAATATGGCTAATAATACGAGTTAGATTGATAATAATAAGAGTAATAAGTATAGTAATTGTCGATCTATCGATCATTTAAGCATAATATGGCTAATAATATGAGTTAGATTGATAATAATAACAGTAATAAGTATAGTAATTGTCGTTCTATCGATAATATAAGCATAATATGGCTAATAATATGAGTTAGATTGATAATACTAAGAGTAGTGAGTATAGTAATTCTCGTTCTATCGATCATATAAGCATAATATGGCTAATAATATGAGTTAGATTGATAATAATAAGAGTAATAACTACAGTAATTGTCGTTCTATCGATCATATAACCATAATAAGGCTAATAATATGAGTTAGAGTGATAATACTAAGAGTAGTGAGTATAGTAATTCTCATTTTATCGATCATATAAGCATAATATGGCTAATAATATGAGTTAGATTGATAATAATAACAGTAATAAGTATAGTAATTGTAGTTCTATCGATCATATAGGCATAATATGGTCAATAATATGAGTTAGATTCATAATAATAAGAGTAATAAGTATAGTAATTGTCGTTCTATCGATCATATAAGCATAATATGGCTAATAATATGAGTTAGAGTGATAATACTAAGAGTAGTGAGTATAGTAATTCTCATTCTATCGATCATATAAGCATAATATGGCTAATAATATGAGTTAGATTGATAATAATAACAGTAATAAGTATAGTAATTGTCGTTCTATCGATAATATAAGCCTACTATGGCTAATAATATGAGTTAGATTGATAATAATAAGAGTAATATGTATAGTAATTGTCGTTCTCTCGATCATATAAGCATAATATGGCTAATAATATGAGTTAGAGTGATAATACTAAGAGTAGTGAGTATAGTAATTCTCATTCTATCGATCATATAAGCATAATATGGCTAATAATATGAGTTAGATTGATAATAATAACAGTAATAAGTATAGTAATTGTCGTTCTATCGATAATATAAGCATAATATGGCTAATAATATGAGTTAGATTGATAATACTAAGACTAGTGAGTATAGTAATTGTCGTTCTATCGATCATATAAGCATAATATGGCTAATAATATGAGTTAGATTGATAATAATAAGAGTAATAAGTATAGTATTTGTCGTTCTATCGATCATGTAAGCATAATATGGCTAATAATACGTGTTAGATTGATGATAATAAGAGTAATGAGTATAGTAATTGTAGATCTATCGATCATTTAAGCATAATATGGCTAATAATATGAGTTAGATTGATAATAATAACAGTAATAAGTATAGTAATTGTCGTTCTATCGATAATATAATCATAATATGGCTAATAATATGAGTTAGATTGATAATACTGAGAGTAGTGAGTATAGTAATTCTCGTTCTATCGATCATATAAGCATAATATGGCTAATAATATGAGTTAGATTGATAATAATAAGAGTAATAAGTATAGTATTTGTCGTTCTATCGATCATATAAGCATAATATGGCTAATAATATGTGTTAGATTGATAATAATAAGAGTAATAAGTATAGTAATTGTCGTTCTATCGATCATTTAAGCATAATATGGGTAATAATATGAGTCAGATTGATAATAATAACAGTAATAAGTATAGTAATTGTCGTTCTATCGATAATATAAGCATAATATGGCTAATAATATGAGTTAGATTGATAATACTAAGAGTAGTGAGTGTAGTAGTTCTCGTTCTATCGATCATACAAGCATAATGTGGCTAATAATATGAGTTAGATTGATAATAATAACAGTAATAAGTATAGTAATTGTCGTTCTATCGATAATATAAGCATAATATGGCTAATAATATGAGTTAGATTGATAATACTAAGAGTAGTGAGTATAGTATTTGTCGTTCTATCGATCATGTAAGCATAATATGGCTAATAATACGAGTTAGATTGATAATAATAAGAGTAATAAGTATAGTAATTGTCGTTCTATCGATCATTTAAGCATAATATGGCTAATAATATGAGTTAGATTGATAATAATAACAGTAATAAGTATAGTAATTGTCGTTCTATCGATAATATAAGCATAATATGGCTAATAATATGAGTTAGATTGATAATACTAAGAGTAGTGAGTATAGTAATTCTCGTTCTATCGATCATATAAGCATAATATGGCTAATAATATGAGTTAGATTGATAATAATAAGAGTAATGAGTATAGTAATTGTAGTTCTATCGATCATATCGGCATAATATGGTTAATAATATGAGTTAGATTCATAATAATAAGAGTAATAAGTATAGTAATTGTCGTTCTATCGATCATATAAGCATAATATGGCTAATAATATGAGTTAGATTGATAATAATAAGAGTAATATGTATAGTAATTGTCGTTCTCTCGATCATATGAGCATAATATGGCTAATAATATGAGTTAGAGTGATAATACTATGAGTAGTGAGTTTAGTAATTCTCCTTCTATCGATCATATAAGCATAATATGGCTAATAATATGAGTTAGATTGATAATAATAACAGTAATAAGTATAGTAATTGTCGTTCTATCGATAATATAAGCATAATATGGCTAATAATATGAGTTAGATTGATAATACTAAGAGTAGTGAGTATAGTAATTGTTGTTCTATCGATCATATAAGCATAATATGGCTAATAATATGAGTTAGATTGATAATAATAAGAGTAATAAGTATAGTATTTGTCGTTCTATCGATCATGTAAGCATAATATGGCTAATAATACGAGTTAGATTGATGATAATAAGAGTAATGAGTATAGTAATTGTAGATCTATCGATCATTTAAGCATAATATGGCTAATAATATGAGTTAGATTGATAATAATAACAGTAATAAGTATAGTAATTGTCGTTCTATCGATAATATAATCATAATAGGGCTAATAATATGAGTTAGATTGATAATACTAAGAGTAGTGGGTATAGTAATTCTCGTTCTATCGATCATATAAGCATAATATGGCTAATAATATGAGTTAGATTGATAATAATAAGAGTAATAAGTATAGTATTTGTCGTTCTATCGATCATATAAGCATAATATGGCTAATAATATGTGTTAGATTGATAATAATAAGAGTAATAAGTATAGTAATTGTCGTTCTATCGATCATTTAAGCATAATATGGGTAATAATATGAGTCAGATTGATAATAACAACAGTAATAAGTATAGTAATTGTCGTTCTATCGATAATATAAGCATAATATGGCTAATAATATGAGTTAGATTGATAATACTAAGAGTAGTGAGTGTAGTAGTTCTCGTTCTATCGATCATACAAGCATAATGTGGCTAATAATACGAGTTAGATTGATAATAATAAGAGTAATAAGTATAGTAATTGTAGTTCTATCGATCATTTAAGCATAATATGGCTAATAATATGAGTTAGATTGATAATAATAACAGTAATAAGTATAGTAATTGTCGTTCTATCGATAATATAAGCATAATATGGCTAATAATATGAGTTAGATTGATAATACTAAGAGTAGTGAGTATAGTATTTGTCGTTCTATCGATCATGTAAGCATAATATGGCTAATAATACGAGTTAGATTGATAATAATAAGAGTAATAAGTATAGTAATTGTCGTTCTATCGATCATTTAAGCATAATATATCTAATAATATGAGTTAGATTGATAATAATAACAGTAATAAGTATAGTAATTGTCGTTCTATCGATAATATAAGCATAATATGGCTAATAATATGAGTTAGATTGATAATACTAAGAGTAGTGAGTATAGTAATTCTCATTCTATCGATCATATAAGCATAATATGGCCAATAATATGAGTTAGATTGATAATAATAAGAGTAATAAGTATAGTAATTGTCGTTCTATCGATCATTTAAGCATAATATGGCCAATAATATGAGTTAGATTGATAATAATAACAGTAATAAGTATAGTAATTGTCGTTCTATCGATAATATAAGCATAATATGGCTAATAATATGAGTTAGATTGATAATACTAAGAGTAGTGAGTATAGTAATTCTCGTTCTATCGATCATATAAGCATAATATGGCTAATAATATGAGTTAGATTGATAATAATAAGAGTAATGAGTATAGTAATTGTAGTTCTATCGATCATATCGGCATAATATGGTTAATAATATGAGTAAGATTCATAATAATAAGAGTAATAAGTATAGTAATTGTCGTTCTATCGATCATATAAGCATAATGTGGCTAATAATATGAGTTAGATTGATAATAATAAGAGTAATAAGTATAGTAATTGTCGTTCTCTCGATCATATAAGCATAATATGGCTAATAATATGAGTTAGAGTGATAATACTAAGAGTAGTGAGTATAGTAATTCTCATTCTATCGATCATATAAGCATAATATGGCTAATAATATGAGTTAGATTGATAATAATAACAGTAATAAGTATAGTAATTGTCGTTCTATCGATAATATAAGCATAATATGGCTAATAATATGAGTTAGATTGATAATAATATAGAGTAATGAGTATAGTAATTGTAGTTCTATCGATCATATCTGCATAATATGGTTAATAATATGAGTTAGATTGATAATAATAAGAGTAGTAAGTATAGTATTTGTCGTTGTATCGATCATATAAGCATAATATGGCTAATAATATGAGGTAGATTGATAATAATAAGAGTAATAAGTATAGTAATTGTCGTTCTATCGATCATTTAAGCATAATATGGGTAATAATATGAGTCAGATTGATAATAATAACAGTAATAAGTATAGTAATTGTCGTTCTATCGATAATATAAGCATAATATGGCTAATAATATGAGTTAGATTGATAATACTAAGAGTAGTGAGTATAGTAATTCTCGTTCTATCGATCATATAAGCATAATATGGCTAATAATATGAGTTAGATTGATAATAATAACAGTAATAAGTATAGTAATTGTCGTTCTATCGATCATTTCATCATAATATGGGTAATAATATGAGTCAGATTGATAATAATAACAGTAATAAGTATAGTAATTGTCGTTCTATCGATAATATAAGCATAATATGGCTAATAATATGAGTTAGATTGATAATACTAAGAGTAGTGAGTGTAGTAGTTCTCGTTCTATCGATCATACAAGCATAATGTGGCTAATAATATGAGTTAGATTGATAATAATAACAGTAATAAGTATAGTAATTGTCGTTCTATCGATAATATAAGCATAATATGGCTAATAATATGAGTTAGATTGATAATACTAAGAGTAGTGAGTATAGTATTTGTCGTTCTATCGATCATGTAAGCATAATATGGCTAATAATACGAGTTAGATTGATAATAATAAGAGTAATAAGTATAGTAATTGTCGTTCTATCGATCATTTAAGCATAATATGGCCAATAATATGAGTTAGATTGATAATAATAACAGTAATAAGTATAGTAATTATCGTTCTATCGATAATATAAGCATAATATGGCTAATAATATGAGTTAGATTGATAATACTAAGAGTAGTGAGTATAGTAATTCTCGTTCTATCGATCATATAAGCATAATATGGCTAATAATATGAGTTAGATTGATAACAATAAGAGTAATGAGTATAGTAATTGTAGTTCTATCGAACATATCGGCATAATATGGTTAATAATATGAGTTACATTCATAATAATAAGAGTAATAAGTATAGTAATTGTCGTTCTATCGATCATATAAGCATAATATGGCTAATAATATGAGTTAGATTGATAATAATAAGAGTAATAAGTATAGTAATTGTCGTTCTCTCGATCATATAAGCATAATATGGCTAATAATATGAGTTAGAGTGATAATACTAAGAGTAGTGAGTATAGTAATTCTCATTCTATCGATCATATAAGCATAATATGGCTAATAATAAGAGTTAGATTGATAATAATAACAGTAATAAGTATAGTAATTGTCGTTCTATCGATAATATAAGCATAATATGGCTAATAATATGAGTTAGATTGATAATAATATAGAGTAATGAGTATAGTAATTGTAGTTCTATCGATCATATCTGCATAATATGGTTAATAATATGAGTTAGATTGATAATAATAAGAGTAGTAAGTCTAGTATTTGTCGTTGTATCGATCATATAAGCATAATATGGCTAATAATATGAGGTAGATTGATAATAATAAGAGTAATAAGTATAGTAATTGTCGTTCTATCGATCATTTAAGCATAATATGGGTAATAATATGAGTCAGATTGATAATAATAACAGTAATAAGTATAGTAATTGTCGTTCTATCGATAATATAAGCATAATATGGCTAATAATATGAGTTAGATTGATAATACTAAGAGTAGTGAGTATAGTAATTCTCGTTCTATCGATCATATAGGCATAATATGGCTAATAATATGAGTTAGATTGATAATAATAAGAGTAATGAGTATAGTAATTGTAGTTCTATCGATCATATCGGCATAATATGGTTAATAATATGAGTTAGATTCATAATAATAAGAGTAATAAGTATAGTAATTGTCGTTCTATCGATCATATAAGCATAATATGGCTAATAATATGAGTTAGATTGATAATACTAAGGGTAGTGAGTATAGTAATTCTCGTTCTATCGATCATATAAGCATAATATGGCTAATAATATGAGTTAGATTGATAATACTAAGAGTAGTGAGTATAGTAATTGTCGTTCTATCGATCATATAAGCATAATATGGCTAATAATATGAGTTAGATTGATAATAATAAGAGTAATAAGTATAGTATTTGTCGTTCTATCGATAATATAAGCATAATATGGCTAATAATATGAGTTAGATTGATAATACTAAGAGTAGTGAGTATAGTAGTTCTCGTTCTATCGATCATATAAGCATAATATGGCTAATAATATGAGTTAGATTGATAATAATAAGAGTAATAAGTATAGTAATTGTCGTTCTGTCGATCATATAAGCATAATATGGCTAATAATATGAGTTAGATTGATAATACTAAGAGTAGTGAGTATAGTAATTCTCGTTCTATCGATCATATAAGCATAATATGGCTAATAATATGAGTTAGATTGATAACAATAAGAGTAATGAGTATAGTAATTGTAGATCTGTCGATCATTTAAGCATAATATGGCTAATAATATGAGTTAGATTGATAATAATAACAGTAATAAGTATAGTAATTGTCGTTCTATCGATCATTTAAGCATAATATGGGTAATAATATGAGTCAGATTGATAATAATAACAGTAATAAGTATAGTAATTGTCGTTCTATCGATAATATAACCATAATATGGCTAGTAATATGAGTTAGATTGATAATACTAAGAGTAGTGAGTATAGTAATTCTCGTTCTATCGATCATATAAGCATAATATGGCTAATAATATGAGTTACATTGATAATAATAAGAGTAATAACTACAGTAATTGTCGTTCTATCGATCATATAAGCATAATAAGGCTAATAATATGAGTTAGAGTGATAATACTAAGAGTAGTGAGTATAGTAATTCTCATTCTATCGATCATATAAGCATAATATGGCTACTAATATGAGTTAGATTGATAATAATAACAGTAATAAGTATAGTAATTGTCGTTCTATCGATAATATAAGCATAATATGGCTAATAATATGAGTTAGATTGATAATACTAAGAGTAGTGAGTATAGTAATTGTCGTTCTATCGATCATATAAGCATAATATGGCTAATAATATGAGTTAGATTGATAATACTAAGAGTAGTGAGTATAGTAATTCTCGTTCTATCGATCATATAAGCATAATATGGCTAATAATATGAGTTAGATTGATAATAATAAGAGTAATGAGTATAGTAATTGTAGTTCTATCGATCATTTAAGAATAATATGGCTAATAATATGAGTTTGATTGATAATAATAAAAGTAATAAGTATAGTAATTGTCGTTCTATCGATAATATAACCATAATATGGCTAGTAATATGAGTTAGATTGATAATATTAAGAGTAGTGAGTATAGAAATTCTCGTTCTATCGATCATATAAGCATAATATGGCTAATAATATGAGTTAGATTGATAATAATAAGAGTAATAACTACAGTAATTGTCGTTCTATCGATCATATAAGCATAATAAGGCTAATAATATGAGTTAGAGTGATAATACTAAGAGTAGTGAGTATAGTAATTCTCATTCTATCGATCATATAAGTATAATATGGCTAATAATATGAGTTAGATTGATAATAATAACAGTAATAATTATAGTAATTGTCGTTCTATCGATAATATAAGCATAATATGGCTAATAATATGAGTTAGATTGATAATACTAAGAGTAGTGAGTATAGTAATTGTCGTTCTATCGATCATATAAGCATAATATGGCTAATAATATGAGTTAGATTGATAATAATAAGAGTAATAAGTATAGTATTTGTCGTTCTATCGATCATGTAAGCATGATATGGCTAATAGGACGAGTTAGATTGATAATAATAAGAGTAATAAGTATAGTAATTGTCGTACTATCGATCATTTAAGCATAATATGGCTAATAATATGAGTTAGATTGATAATAATAACAGTAATAAGTATAGTAATTGTCGTTCTATCGATAATATAAGCATAATAAGGCTAATAATATGAGTTAGATTGATAATACTAAGAGTAGTGAGTATAGTAATTCTCGTTCTATCGATCATGTAAGCATAATATGGCTAATAATATGAGTTAGATTGATAATAATAAGAGTAATGAGTATAGTAATTGTAGTTCTATCGATCATATCGGCATAATATGGTTAATAATATGAGTTAGATTCGTAATAATAAGAGTAATATGTATAGTAATTGTCGTTCTATCGATCATATAAGCATAATATGGCTAATAATATGAGTTAGATTGATAATACTAAGAGTAGTGAGTATAGTAATTCTCGTTCTATCGATCATATAAGCATAATATGGCTAATAATATAAGTTAGATTGATAATAATAACAGTAATAAGTATAGTAATTGTCGTTCTATCGATAATATAAGCATAATATGGCTAATAATATGAGATAGATTGATAATACTAAGAGTAGTGAGTATAGTAATTCTCGTTCTATCGATCATATAAGCATAATATGGCTAATAATATGAGTTAGATTGATAATAATAAGAGTAATAACTACAGTAATTGTCGTTCTATCGATCAAATAAGCATAATAAGGCTAATAATATGAGTTAGATTGATAATAATAAGAGTAATAAGTATAGTAATTGTCGTTCTCTCGATCATATAAGCATAATATGGCTAATAATATGAGTTAGAGTGATAATACTAAGAGTAGTGAGTATAGTAATTCTCATTCTATCGATCATTTAAGCATAATATGGCGAATAATATGATTTAGATTGATAATAATAACAGTAATAAGTATAGTAATTGTCGTTCTATCGATAATATAACCATAATATGGCTAATAATATGAGTTAGATTGATAATAATAAGAGTAATAAGTATAGTATTTGTCGTTCTATCGATCATGTAAGCATAATATGGCTAATAATACGAGTTAGATTGATGATAATAAGAGTAATGAGTATAGTAATTGTAGATCTATCGATCATTTAAGCATAATATGGCTAATAATATGAGTTAGATTGATAATAGTAACAGTAATAAGTATAGTAATTGTCGTTCTATCGATAATATAATCATAATAGGGCTAATAATATGAGTTAGATTGATAATACTAAGAGTAGTGAGTATAGTAATTCTCGTTCTATCGATCATATAAGCATAATATGGCTAATAATATGAGTTAGATTGATAATAATAAGAGTAATATGTATAGTATTTGTCGTTCTATCGATCATATAAGCATAATATGGCTAATAATATGTGTTAGATTGATAATAATAAGAGTAATAAGTATAGTAATTGTCGTTCTATCGATCATTTAAGCATAATATGGGTAATAATATGAGTCAGATTGATAATAATAACAGTAATAAGTATAGTAATTGTCGTTCTATCGATAATATAAGCATAATATGGCTAATAATATGAGTTAGATTGATAACACTAAGAGTAGTGAGTGTAGTAGTTCTCGTTCTATCGATCATACAAGCATAATGTGGCTAATAATACGAGTTAGATTGATAATAATAAGAGTAATAAGTATAGTAATTGTAGTTCTATCGATCATTTAAGCATAATATGGCTAATAATATGAGTTAGATTGATAATAATAACAGTAATAAGTATAGTAATTGTCGTTCTATCGATAATATAAGCATAATATGGCTAATAATATGAGTTAGATTGATAATACTAAGAGTAGTGAGTATAGTATTTGTCGTTCTATCGATCATGTAAGCATAATATGGCTAATAATACGAGTTAGATTGATAATAATAAGAGTAATAAGTATAGTAATTGTCGTTCTATCGATCATTTAAGCATAATATATCTAATAATATGAGTTAGATTGATAATAATAACAGTAATAAGTATAGTAATTGTCGTTCTATCGATAATATAAGCATAATATGGCTAATAATATGAGTTAGATTGATAATACTAAGAGTAGTGAGTATAGTAATTCTCATTCTATCGATCATATAAGCATAATATGGCCAATAATATGAGTTAGATTGATAATAATAAGAGTAATAAGTATAGTAATTGTCGTTCTATCGATCATTTAAGCATAATATGGCCAATAATATGAGTTAGATTGATAATGATAACAGTAATAAGTATAGTAATTGTCGTTCTATCGATAATATAAGCATAATATGGCTAATAATATGAGTTAGATTGATAATACTAAGAGTAGTGAGTATAGTAATTCTCGTTCTATCGATCATATAAGCATAATATGGCTAATAATATGAGTTAGATTGATAATAATAAGAGTAATGAGTATAGTAATTGTAGTTCTATCGATCATATCGGCATAATATGGTTAATAATATGAGTAAGATTCATAATAATAAGAGTAATAAGTATAGTAATTGTCGTTCTATCGATCATGTAAGCATAATATGGCTAATAATATGAGTTAGATTGATAATAATAAGAGTAATAAGTATAGTAATTGTCGTTCTCTCGATCATATAAGCATAATATGGCTAATAATATGAGTTAGAGTGATAATACTAAGAGTAGTGAGTATAGTAATTCTCATTCTATCGATCATATAAGCATAATATGGCTAATAATATGAGTTAGATTGATAATAATAACAGTAATAAGTATAGTAATTGTCGTTCTATCGATAATATAAGCATAATATGGCTAATAATATGAGTTAGATTGATAATAATATAGAGTAATGAGTATAGTAATTGTAGTTCTATCGATCATATCTGCATAATATGGTTAATAATATGAGTTAGATTGATAATAATAAGAGTAGTAAGTATAGTATTTGTCGTTGTATCGATCATATAAGCATAATATGGCTAATAATATGAGGTAGATTGATAATAATAAGAGTAATAAGTATAGTAATTGTCGTTCTATCGATCATTTAAGCATAATATGGGTAATAATATGAGTCAGATTGATAATAATAACAGTAATAAGTATAGTAATTGTCGTTCTATCGATAATATAAGCATAATATGGCTAATAATATGAGTTAGATTGATAATACTAAGAGTAGTGAGTATAGTAATTCTCGTTCTATCGATCATATAAGCATAATATGGCTAATAATATGAGTTAGATTGATAATAATAACAGTAATAAGTATAGTAATTGTCGTTCTATCGATCATTTAATCATAATATGGGTAATAATATGAGTCAGATTGATAATAATAACAGTAATAAGTATAGTAATTGTCGTTCTATCGATAATATAAGCATAATATGGCTAATAATATGAGTTAGATTGATAATACTAAGAGTAGTGAGTGTAGTAGTTCTCGTTCTATCGATCATACAAGCATAATGTGGCTAATAATATGAGTTAGATTGATAATAATAACAGTAATAAGTATAGTAATTGTCGTTCTATCGATAATATAAGCATAATATGGCTAATAATATGAGTTAGATTGATAATACTAAGAGTAGTGAGTATAGTATTTGTCGTTCTATCGATCATGTAAGCATAATATGGCTAATAATACGAGTTAGATTGATAATAATAAGAGTAATAAGTATAGTAATTGTCGTTCTATCGATCATTTAAGCATAATATGGCCAATAATATGAGTTAGATTGATAATAATAACAGTAATAAGTATAGTAATTATCGTTCTATCGATAATATAAGCATAATATGGCTAATAATATGAGTTAGATTGATAATACTAAGAGTAGTGAGTATAGTATTTGTCGTTCTATCGATCATGTAAGCATAATATGGCTAATAATACGAGTTAGATTGATAATAATAAGAGTAATAAGTATAGTAATTGTCGTTCTATCGATCATTTAAGCATAATATATCTAATAATATGAGTTAGATTGATAATAATAACAGTAATAAGTATAGTAATTGTCGTTCTATCGATAATATAAGCATAATATGGCTAATAATATGAGTTAGATTGATAATACTAAGAGTAGTGAGTATAGTAATTCTCATTCTATCGATCATATAAGCATAATATGGCCAATAATATGAGTTAGATTGATAATAATAAGAGTAATAAGTATAGTAATTGTCGTTCTATCGATCATTTAAGCATAATATGGCCAATAATATGAGTTAGATTGATAATGATAACAGTAATAAGTATAGTAATTGTCGTTCTATCGATAATATAAGCATAATATGGCTAATAATATGAGTTAGATTGATAATACTAAGAGTAGTGAGTATAGTAATTCTCGTTCTATCGATCATATAAGCATAATATGGCTAATAATATGAGTTAGATTGATAATAATAAGAGTAATGAGTATAGTAATTGTAGTTCTATCGATCATATCGGCATAATATGGTTAATAATATGAGTAAGATTCATAATAATAAGAGTAATAAGTATAGTAATTGTCGTTCTATCGATCATGTAAGCATAATATGGCTAATAATATGAGTTAGATTGATAATAATAAGAGTAATAAGTATAGTAATTGTCGTTCTCTCGATCATATAAGCATAATATGGCTAATAATATGAGTTAGAGTGATAATACTAAGAGTAGTGAGTATAGTAATTCTCATTCTATCGATCATATAAGCATAATATGGCTAATAATATGAGTTAGATTGATAATAATAACAG
>NW_027473827.1:0-74280 GCF_050947335.1 Megachile rotundata
ATTACTATACTCATTACTCTTATTATTATCAATCTAACTCATATTATTAGCCATATTATGCTTATATGATCGATGGAACGAGAACTACTATACTCACTACTCTTATTATTATCAATCTATATCATATTATTAGCCATATTATGCTTATATGATCGATAGAACGACAATTACTATACTTATTACTCTTATTATTATGAATCTAACTCATATTATTCACCATATTATGCCGATATGATCGATAGAACTACAATTACTATACTCATTACTCTTATTATTATCAATCTAACTCATATTATTAGCCATATTATGCTTATATGATCGATAGAATGAGAATTACTATACTCACTACTCTTAGTATTATCACTCTAACTCATATTATTAGCCTTATTATGCTTATATGATCGATAGAACGACAATTACTATACTTATTACTCTTATTACTATCAATCTAACTCATATTATTAGCCATATTATGCTTATATGATCGATAGAACGAGAATTACTATACTCACTACTCTTAGTATTATCAATCTAACTCATATTATTAGCCATATTATGGTTATATTATCGATAGAACGACAATTACTATACTTATTACTGTTATTATTATCAATCTAACTCATATTATTAGCCATATTATGCTTATATGATCGATGGAACGAGAACTACTATACTCACTACTCTTAGTATTATCAATCTAACTCATATTATTAGCCATATTATGCTTATATTATCGATAGAACGACAATTACTATACTTATTACTGTTATTATTATCAATCTGACTCATATTATTACCCATATTATGCTTAAATGATCGATAGAACTACAATTACTATACTTATTACTCTTATTATTATCAATCTAACTCATATTATTAGCCATATTATGCTTATATGATCGATAGAACGACAAATACTATACTTATTACTGTTATTATTATCAACCTATATCATATTATTAGCCATATTATGCTTATATGATCGATAGAACGACAATTACTATACTCACTACTCTTAGTATTATCAATCTAACTCATATTATTAGCCATATTATGCTTATATTATCGATAGAAGGACAGTTACTATACTTATTACTGTTATTATTATCAATCTAACTCATATTATTAGCCATATTATGCTTATATGATCGATAGAATGAGAATTACAATACTCAATACTCTTAGTATTATCACTCTAACTCATATTATTAGCCTTAATATGCTTATATGATCGATAGAACGACAATTACTGTAGTTATTACTCTTATTATTATCAATCTAACTCATATTATTAGCCATATTATGCTTATATGATCGATAGAACGAGAATTACTATACTCACTACTCTTAGTATTATCAATCTAACTCATATTATTAGCCATATTATGCTTATATTATCGATAGAACGACAATTACTATACTTATTACTGTTATTATTATCAATCTAACTCATATTATTAGCCATATTATGCTTATATGATCGATAGAACGAGAATTACTATACTCACTACTCTTAGTATTATCACTCTAACTCATATTATTAGCCTTAATATGCTTATATGATCGATAGAACGACAATTACTGTAGTTATTACTCTTATTATTATCAATCTAACTCATATTATTCGCCATATTTTGCTTATATGATCGATAGAACTACAATTACTATACCCATTACTCTTATTATTATCAATCTAACTCATATTATTAGCCATATTATGCTTATATGATCGATAGAATGAGAATTACTATACTCACTACTCTCGGTATTATCACTCTAACTCATATTATTAGCCTTATTATGCTTATATGATCGATAGAACGACAATTACTGTAGTTATTACTCTTATTATTATCAATCTAACTCATATTATTAGCCATATTATGCTTATATGATCGATAGAACGAGAATTACTATACTCACTACTCTTAGTATTATCAATCTAACTCATATTACTAGCCATATTATGGTTATATTATCGATAGAACGACAATTACTATACTTATTACTGTTATTATTATCAATCTAACTCATATTATTAGCCATATTATGCTTAAATGATCGATAGATCTACAATTACTATACCCATTACTCTTATTATTATCAATCTAACTCATATTATTAGCCATATTATGCTTATATGATCGATAGAACGAGAACTACTATACTCACTACTCTTAGTATTATCAATCTAACTCATATTATTAGCCATATTATGCTTATATTATCGATAGAACGACAATTACTATACTTATTACTATTATTATTATCAATCTGACTCATATTATTACCCATATTATGCTTAAATGATCGATAGAACGACAATTACTATACTTATTACTGTTATTATTATCAATCTAACTCATATTATTAGCCTTATTATGCTTATATGATCGATAGAACGACAATTACTGTAGTTATTACTCTTATTATTATCAATCTAACTCATATTATTAGCCATATTTTGCTTATATGATCGATAGAACTACAATTGCTATACCCATTACTCTTATTATTATCAATCTAACTCATATTATTAGCCATATTATGCTTATATGGTCGATAGAATGAGAATTACTATACTCACTACTCTCAGTATTATCACTCTAACTCATATTATTAGCCATATTATGCTTAAATGATCGATAGATCTACAATTACTATACTCATTACTCTTATTATTATCAATCTGACTCATATTATTACCCATATTATGCTTAAATGATCGATAGAACGACAATTACTATACTTATTACTCTTATTATTATCAATCTAACTCATATTATTAGCCATATTATGCTTATATGATCGATAGAACGACAAATACTATACTTACTACTCTTATTATTATCAATCTAACTCATATTATTAACCATATTATGCAGATATGATCGATAGAACTACAATTACTATACTCATTACTCTTATTATTATCAATCTAACTCATATTATTAGCCATATTATGCTTAAATGATCGATAGAACTACAATTACTATACTCAATACTCTTATTATTATCAATCTAACTCATATTATTAGCCATATTATGCTTATATGATCGATAGAACGAGAATTACTATACTCACTACTCTTAGTATTATCACTCTAACTCATATTATTAGCCTTAATATGCTTATATGATCGATAGAACGACAATTACTGTAGTTATTACTCTTATTATTATCAATCTAACTCATATTATTAGCCATATTATGCTTATATGATCGATAGAACGAGAATTACTATACTCACTACTCTTAGTATTATCAATCTAACTCATATTATTAGCCATATTATGCTTATATTATCGATAGAACGACAATTACTATACTTATTACTGTTATTATTATCAATCTAACTCATATTATTAGCCATATTATGCTTATATGATCGATAGAACGAGAATTACTATACTCACTACTCTTAGTATTATCAATCTAACTCATATTATTAGCCATATTATGCTTATATGATCGATAGAACGAGAATTACTATACTCACTACTCTTAGTATTATCAATCTAACTCATATTATTAGCCATATTATGCTTATATGATCGATAGAACGACAATTACTATACTTATTACTCTTATTATTATCAATCTAACTCATATTATTAGCCATATTATGCTTATATGATCGATGGAACGAGAACTACTATACTCACTACTCTTAGTATTATCAATCTAACTCATATTATTAGCCATATTATGCTTATATTATCGATAGAACGACAATTACTATACTTATTACTGTTATTATTATCAATCTGACTCATATTATTACCCATATTATGCTTAAATGATCGATAGAACTACAATTACTATACTTATTACTCTTATTATTATCAATCTAACTCATATTATTAGCCATATTATGCTTATATGATCGATAGAACGACAAATACTATACTTATTACTGTTATTATTATCAACCTATATCATATTATCAGCCATATTATGCTTATATGATCGATAGAACGACAATTACTATACTCACTACTCTTAGTATTATCAATCTAACTCATATTATTAGCCATATTATGCTTATATTATCGATAGAAGGACAGTTACTATACTTATTACTGTTATTATTATCAATCTAACTCATATTATTAGCCATATTATTTTTATATGATCGATAGAATGAGAATTACAATACTCAATACTCTTAGTATTATCACTCTAACTCATATTATTAGCCTTAATATGCTTATATGATCGATAGATAGAACGACAATTACTGTAGTTATTACTCTTATTATTATCAATCTAACTCATATTATAGCCATATTATGCTTATATGATCGATAGAACGAGAATTACTATACTCACTACTCTTAGTATTATCAATCTAACTCATATTATTAGCCATATTATGCTTATTTATCGATAGAACGACAATTACTATACTTATTACTGTTATTATTATCAATCTAACTCATATTATTAGCATATTATGCTTATATGATCGATAGAACGAGAATTACTATACTCACTACTCTTAGTATTATCAATCTAACTCATATTATTAGCCATATTATGCTTATATGATCGATAGAACGACAATTACTATACTTATTACTCTTATTATTATGAATCTAACTCATATTATTAACCATATTATGCCGATATGATCGATAGAACTACAATTACTATACTCATTACTCTTATTATTATCAATCTAACTCATATTATTAGCCATATTATGCTTATATGATCGATGGAACGAGAACTACTATACTCACTACTCTTATTATTATCAATCTATATCATATTATTAGCCATATTATGCTTATATGATCGATAGAACGACAATTACTATACTTATTACTCTTATTATTATGAATCTAACTCATATTATTCACCATATTATGCCGATATGATCGATAGAACTACAATTACTATACTCATTACTCTTATTATTATCAATCTAACTCATATTATTAGCCATATTATGCTTATATGATCGATAGAATGAGAATTACTATACTCACTACTCTTAGTATTATCACTCTAACTCATATTATTAGCCTTATTATGCTTATATGATCGATAGAACGACAATTACTATACTTATTACTCTTATTACTATCAATCTAACTCATATTATTAGCCATATTATGCTTATATGATCGATAGAACGGAATTACTATACTCACTACTCTTAGTATTATCAATCTAACTCATATTATTAGCCATATTATGGTTATATTATCGATAGAACGACAATTACTATACTTATTACTGTTATTATTATCAATCTAACTCATATTATTAGCCATATTATGCTTATATGATCGATGGAACGAGAACTACTATACTCACTACTCTTAGTATTATCAATCTAACTCATATTATTAGCCATATTATGCTTATATTATCGATAGAACGACAATTACTATACTTATTACTGTTATTATTATCAATCTGACTCATATTATTACCCATATTATGCTTAAATGATCGATAGAACTACAATTACTATACTTATTACTCTTATTATTATCAATCTAACTCATATTATTAGCCATATTATGCTTATATGATCGATAGAACGACAAATACTATACTTATTACTGTTATTATTATCAACCTATATCATATTATTAGCCATATTATGCTTATATGATCGATAGAACGACAATTACTATACTCACTACTCTTAGTATTATCAATCTAACTCATATTATTAGCCATATTATGCTTATATTATCGATAGAAGGACAGTTACTATACTTATTACTGTTATTATTATCAATCTAACTCATATTATTAGCCATATTATGCTTATAGATCGATAGAATGAGAATTACAATACTCAATACTCCTTAGTATTATCACTCTAACTCATATTATTAGCCTTAATATGCTTATATGATCGATAGAACGACAATTACTGTAGTTATTACTCTTATTATTATCAATCTAACTCATATTATTAGCCATATTATGCTTATATGATCGATAGAACGAGAATTACTATACTCACTACTCTTAGTATTATCAATCTAACTCATATTATTAGCCATATTATGCTTATATTATCGATAGAACGACAATTACTATACTTATTACTGTTATTATTATCAATCTAACTCATATTATTAGCCATATTATGCTTATATGATCGATAGAACGAGAATTACTATACTCACTACTCTTAGTATTATCACTCTAACTCATATTATTAGCCTTAATATGCTTATATGATCGATAGAACGACAATTACTGTAGTTATTACTCTTATTATTATCAATCTAACTCATATTATTCGCCATATTTTGCTTATATGATCGATAGAACTACAATTACTATACCCATTACTCTTATTATTATCAATCTAACTCATATTATTAGCCATATTATGCTTATATGATCGATAGAATGAGAATTACTATACTCACTACTCTCGGTATTATCACTCTAACTCATATTATTAGCCTTATTATGCTTATATGATCGATAGAACGACAATTACTGTAGTTATTACTCTTATTATTATCAATCTAACTCATATTATTAGCCATATTATGCTTATATGATCGATAGAACGAGAATTACTATACTCACTACTCTTAGTATTATCAATCTAACTCATATTACTAGCCATATTATGGTTATATTATCGATAGAACGACAATTACTATACTTAATACTGTTATTATTATCAATCTAACTCATATTATTAGCCATATTATGCTTAAATGATCGATAGATCTACAATTACTATACCCATTACTCTTATTATTATCAATCTAACTCATATTATTAGCCATATTATGCTTATATGATCGATAGAACGAGAACTACTATACTCACTACTCTTAGTATTATCAATCTAACTCATATTATTAGCCATATTATGCTTATATTATCGATAGAACGACAATTACTATACTTATTACTATTATTATTATCAATCTGACTCATATTATTACCCATATTATGCTTAAATGATCGATAGAACGACAATTACTATACTTATTACTGTTATTATTATCAATCTAACTCATATTATTAGCCTTATTATGCTTATATGATCGATAGAACGACAATTACTGTAGTTATTACTCTTATTATTATCAATCTAACTCATATTATTAGCCATATTTTGCTTATATGATCGATAGAACTACAATTGCTATACCCATTACTCTTATTATTATCAATCTAACTCATATTATTAGCCATATTATGCTTATATGGTCGATAGAATGAGAATTACTATACTCACTACTCTCAGTATTATCACTCTAACTCATATTATTAGCCATATTATGCTTAAATGATCGATAGATCTACAATTACTATACTCATTACTCTTATTATTATCAATCTGACTCATATTATTACCCATATTATGCTTAAATGATCGATAGAACGACAATTACTATACTTATTACTCTTATTATTATCAATCTAACTCATATTATTAGCCATATTATGCTTATATGATCGATAGAACGACAAATACTATACTTACTACTCTTATTATTATCAATCTAACTCATATTATTAACCATATTATGCAGATATGATCGATAGAACTACAATTACTATACTCATTACTCTTATTATTATCAATCTAACTCATATTATTAGCCATATTATGCTTAAATGATCGATAGAACTACAATTACTATACTCAATACTCTTATTATTATCAATCTAACTCATATTATTAGCCATATTATGCTTATATGATCGATAGAATGAGAATTACAATACTCAATACTCTTAGTATTATCACTCTAACTCATATTATTAGCCTTAATATGCTTATATGATCGATAGAACGACAATTACTGTAGTTATTACTCTTATTATTATCAATCTAACTCATATTATTAGCCATATTATGCTTATATGATCGATAGAACGAGAATTACTATACTCACTACTCTTAGTATTATCAATCTAACTCATATTATTAGCCATATTATGCTTATATTATCGATAGAACGACAATTACTATACTTATTACTGTTATTATTATCAATCTAACTCATATTATTAGCCATATTATGCTTATATGATCGATAGAACGAGAATTACTATACTCACTACTCTTAGTATTATCAATCTAACTCATATTATTAGCCATATTATGCTTATATGATCGATAGAACGAGAATTACTATACTCACTACTCTTAGTATTATCAATCTAACTCATATTATTAGCCATATTATGCTTATATGATCGATAGAACGACAATTACTATACTTATTACTCTTATTATTATCAATCTAACTCATATTATTAGCCATATTATGCTTATATGATCGATGGAACGAGAACTACTATACTCACTACTCTTAGTATTATCAATCTAACTCATATTATTAGCCATATTATGCTTATATTATCGATAGAACGACAATTACTATACTTATTACTGTTATTATTATCAATCTGACTCATATTATTACCCATATTATGCTTAAATGATCGATAGAACTACAATTACTATACTTATTACTCTTATTATTATCAATCTAACTCATATTATTAGCCATATTATGCTTATATGATCGATAGAACGACAAATACTATACTTATTACTGTTATTATTATCAACCTATATCATATTATTAGCCATATTATGCTTATATGATCGATAGAACGACAATTACTATACTCACTACTCTTAGTATTATCAATCTAACTCATATTATTAGCCATATTATGCTTATATTATCGATAGAAGGACAGTTACTATACTTATTACTGTTATTATTATCAATCTAACTCATATTATTAGCCATATTATTTTTATATGATCGATAGAATGAGAATTACAATACTCAATACTCTTAGTATTATCACTCTAACTCATATTATTAGCCTTAATATGCTTATATGATCGATAGAACGACAATTACTGTAGTTATTACTCTTATTATTATCAATCTAACTCATATTATTAGCCATATTATGCTTATATGATCGATAGAACGAGAATTACTATACTCACTACTCTTAGTATTATCAATCTAACTCATATTATTAGCCATATTATGCTTATATTATCGATAGAACGACAATTACTATACTTATTACTGTTATTATTATCAATCTAACTCATATTATTAGCCATATTATGCTTATATGATCGATAGAACGAGAATTACTATACTCACTACTCTTAGTATTATCAATCTAACTCATATTATTAGCCATATTATGCTTATATGATCGATAGAACGACAATTACTATACTTATTACTCTTATTATTATGAATCTAACTCATATTATTAACCATATTATGCCGATATGATCGATAGAACTACAATTACTATACTCATTACTCTTATTATTATCAATCTAACTCATATTATTAGCCATATTATGCTTATATGATCGATGGAACGAGAACTACTATACTCACTACTCTTATTATTATCAATCTATATCATATTATTAGCCATATTATGCTTATATGATCGATAGAACGACAATTACTATACTTATTACTCTTATTATTATGAATCTAACTCATATTATTCACCATATTATGCCGATATGATCGACAGAACTACAATTACTATACTCATTACTCTTATTATTATCAATCTAACTCATATTATTAGCCATATTATGCTTATATGATCGATAGAATGAGAATTACTATACTCACTACTCTTAGTATTATCACTCTAACTCATATTATTAGCCTTATTATGCTTATATGATCGATAGAACGACAATTACTATACTTATTACTCTTATTACTATCAATCTAACTCATATTATTAGCCATATTATGCTTATATGATCGATAGAACGAGAATTACTATACTCACTACTCTTAGTATTATCAATCTAACTCATATTATTAGCCATATTATGGTTATATTATCGATAGAACGACAATTACTATACTTATTACTGTTATTATTATCAATCTAACTCATATTATTAGCCATATTATGCTTATATGATCGATGGAACGAGAACTACTATACTCACTACTCTTAGTATTATCAATCTAACTCATATTATTAGCCATATTATGCTTATATTATCGATAGAACGACAATTACTATACTTATTACTGTTATTATTATCAATCTGACTCATATTATTACCCATATTATGCTTAAATGATCGATAGAACTACAATTACTATACTTATTACTCTTATTATTATCAATCTAACTCATATTATTAGCCATATTATGCTTATATGATCGATAGAACGACAAATACTATACTTATTACTGTTATTATTATCAACCTATATCATATTATTAGCCATATTATGCTTATATGATCGATAGAACGACAATTACTATACTCACTACTCTTAGTATTATCAATCTAACTCATATTATTAGCCATATTATGCTTATATTATCGATAGAAGGACAGTTACTATACTTATTACTGTTATTATTATCAATCTAACTCATATTATTAGCCATATTATGCTTATATGATCGATAGAATGAGAATTACAATACTCAATACTCTTAGTATTATCACTCTAACTCATATTATTAGCCTTAATATGCTTATATGATCGATAGAACGACAATTACTGTAGTTATTACTCTTATTATTATCAATCTAACTCATATTATTAGCCATATTATGCTTATATGATCGATAGAACGAGAATTACTATACTCACTACTCTTAGTATTATCAATCTAACTCATATTATTAGCCATATTATGCTTATATTATCGATAGAACGACAATTACTATACTTATTACTGTTATTATTATCAATCTAACTCATATTATTAGCCATATTATGCTTATATGATCGATAGAACGAGAATTACTATACTCACTACTCTTAGTATTATCACTCTAACTCATATTATTAGCCTTAATATGCTTATATGATCGATAGAACGACAATTACTGTAGTTATTACTCTTATTATTATCAATCTAACTCATATTATTCGCCATATTTTGCTTATATGATCGATAGAACTACAATTACTATACCCATTACTCTTATTATTATCAATCTAACTCATATTATTAGCCATATTATGCTTATATGATCGATAGAATGAGAATTACTATACTCACTACTCTCGGTATTATCACTCTAACTCATATTATTAGCCTTATTATGCTTATATGATCGATAGAACGACAATTACTGTAGTTATTACTCTTATTATTATCAATCTAACTCATATTATTAGCCATATTATGCTTATATGATCGATAGAACGAGAATTACTATACTCACTACTCTTAGTATTATCAATCTAACTCATATTACTAGCCATATTATGGTTATATTATCGATAGAACGACAATTACTATACTTATTACTGTTATTATTATCAATCTAACTCATATTATTAGCCATATTATGCTTAAATGATCGATAGATCTACAATTACTATACCCATTACTCTTATTATTATCAATCTAACTCATATTATTAGCCATATTATGCTTATATGATCGATAGAACGAGAACTACTATACTCACTACTCTTAGTATTATCAATCTAACTCATATTATTAGCCATATTATGCTTATATTATCGATAGAACGACAATTACTATACTTATTACTATTATTATTATCAATCTGACTCATATTATTACCCATATTATGCTTAAATGATCGATAGAACGACAATTACTATACTTATTACTGTTATTATTATCAATCTAACTCATATTATTAGCCTTATTATGCTTATATGATCGATAGAACGACAATTACTGTAGTTATTACTCTTATTATTATCAATCTAACTCATATTATTAGCCATATTTTGCTTATATGATCGATAGAACTACAATTGCTATACCCATTACTCTTATTATTATCAATCTAACTCATATTATTAGCCATATTATGCTTATATGGTCGATAGAATGAGAATTACTATACTCACTACTCTCAGTATTATCACTCTAACTCATATTATTAGCCATATTATGCTTAAATGATCGATAGATCTACAATTACTATACTCATTACTCTTATTATTATCAATCTGACTCATATTATTACCCATATTATGCTTAAATGATCGATAGAACGACAATTACTATACTTATTACTCTTATTATTATCAATCTAACTCATATTATTAGCCATATTATGCTTATATGATCGATAGAACGACAAATACTATACTTACTACTCTTATTATTATCAATCTAACTCATATTATTAACCATATTATGCAGATATGATCGATAGAACTACAATTACTATACTCATTACTCTTATTATTATCAATCTAACTCATATTATTAGCCATATTATGCTTAAATGATCGATAGAACTACAATTACTATACTCAATACTCTTATTATTATCAATCTAACTCATATTATTAGCCATATTATGCTTATATGATCGATAGAATGAGAATTACAATACTCAATACTCTTAGTATTATCACTCTAACTCATATTATTAGCCTTAATATGCTTATATGATCGATAGAACGACAATTACTGTAGTTATTACTCTTATTATTATCAATCTAACTCATATTATTAGCCATATTATGCTTATATGATCGATAGAACGAGAATTACTATACTCACTACTCTTAGTATTATCAATCTAACTCATATTATTAGCCATATTATGCTTATATTATCGATAGAACGACAATTACTATACTTATTACTGTTATTATTATCAATCTAACTCATATTATTAGCCATATTATGCTTATATGATCGATAGAACGAGAATTACTATACTCACTACTCTTAGTATTATCAATCTAACTCATATTATTAGCCATATTATGCTTATATGATCGATAGAACGAGAATTACTATACTCACTACTCTTAGTATTATCAATCTAACTCATATTATTAGCCATATTATGCTTATATGATCGATAGAACGACAATTACTATACTTATTACTCTTATTATTATCAATCTAACTCATATTATTAGCCATATTATGCTTATATGATCGATGGAACGAGAACTACTATACTCACTACTCTTAGTATTATCAATCTAACTCATATTATTAGCCATATTATGCTTATATTATCGATAGAACGACAATTACTATACTTATTACTGTTATTATTATCAATCTGACTCATATTATTACCCATATTATGCTTAAATGATCGATAGAACTACAATTACTATACTTATTACTCTTATTATTATCAATCTAACTCATATTATTAGCCATATTATGCTTATATGATCGATAGAACGACAAATACTATACTTATTACTGTTATTATTATCAACCTATATCATATTATTAGCCATATTATGCTTATATGATCGATAGAACGACAATTACTATACTCACTACTCTTAGTATTATCAATCTAACTCATATTATTAGCCATATTATGCTTATATTATCGATAGAAGGACAGTTACTATACTTATTACTGTTATTATTATCAATCTAACTCATATTATTAGCCATATTATGCTTATATGATCGATAGAATGAGAATTACAATACTCAATACTCTTAGTATTATCACTCTAACTCATATTATTAGCCTTAATATGCTTATATGATCGATAGAACGACAATTACTGTAGTTATTACTCTTATTATTATCAATCTAACTCATATTATTAGCCATATTATGCTTATATGATCGATAGAACGAGAATTACTATACTCACTACTCTTAGTATTATCAATCTAACTCATATTATTAGCCATATTATGCTTATATTATCGATAGAACGACAATTACTATACTTATTACTGTTATTATTATCAATCTAACTCATATTATTAGCCATATTATGCTTATATGATCGATAGAACGAGAATTACTATACTCACTACTCTTAGTATTATCAATCTAACTCATATTATTAGCCATATTATGCTTATATGATCGATAGAACGACAATTACTATACTTATTACTCTTATTATTATGAATCTAACTCATATTATTAACCATATTATGCCGATATGATCGATAGAACTACAATTACTATACTCATTACTCTTATTATTATCAATCTAACTCATATTATTAGCCATATTATGCTTATATGATCGATGGAACGAGAACTACTATACTCACTACTCTTATTATTATCAATCTATATCATATTATTAGCCATATTATGCTTATATGATCGATAGAACGACAATTACTATACTTATTACTCTTATTATTATGAATCTAACTCATATTATTCACCATATTATGCCGATATGATCGATAGAACTACAATTACTATACTCATTACTCTTATTATTATCAATCTAACTCATATTATTAGCCATATTATGCTTATATGATCGATAGAATGAGAATTACTATACTCACTACTCTTAGTATTATCACTCTAACTCATATTATTAGCCTTATTATGCTTATATGATCGATAGAACGACAATTACTATACTTATTACTCTTATTACTATCAATCTAACTCATATTATTAGCCATATTATGCTTATATGATCGATAGAACGAGAATTACTATACTCACTACTCTTAGTATTATCAATCTAACTCATATTATTAGCCATATTATGGTTATATTATCGATAGAACGACAATTACTATACTTATTACTGTTATTATTATCAATCTAACTCATATTATTAGCCATATTATGCTTATATGATCGATGGAACGAGAACTACTATACTCACTACTCTTAGTATTATCAATCTAACTCATATTATTAGCCATATTATGCTTATATTATCGATAGAACGACAATTACTATACTTATTACTGTTATTATTATCAATCTGACTCATATTATTACCCATATTATGCTTAAATGATCGATAGAACTACAATTACTATACTTATTACTCTTATTATTATCAATCTAACTCATATTATTAGCCATATTATGCTTATATGATCGATAGAACGACAAATACTATACTTATTACTGTTATTATTATCAACCTATATCATATTATTAGCCATATTATGCTTATATGATCGATAGAATGAGAATTACAATACTCAATACTCTTAGTATTATCACTCTAACTCATATTATTAGCCTTAATATGCTTATATGATCGATAGAACGACAATTACTGTAGTTATTACTGTTATTAATATCAATCTAACTCATATTATTAGCCATATTATGCTTATATGATCGATAGAACGAGAATTACTATACTCACTACTCTTAGTATTATCAATCTAACTCATATTATTAGCCATATTATGCTTATATGATCGATAGAACGAGAATTACTATACTCACTACTCTTAGTATTATCAATCTAACTCATATTATTAGCCATATTATGCTTATATGATCGATAGAACGACAATTACTATACTTATTACTCTTATTATTATCAATCTAACTCATATTATTAGCCATATTATGCTTATATGATCGATGGAACGAGAACTACTATACTCACTACTCTTAGTATTATCAATCTAACTCATATTATTAGCCATATTATGCTTATATTATCGATAGAACGACAATTACTATACTTATTACTGTTATTATTATCAATCTGACTCATATTATTACCCATATTATGCTTAAATGATCGATAGAACTACAATTACTATACTTATTACTCTTATTATTATCAATCTAACTCATATTATTAGCCATATTATGCTTATATGATCGATAGAACGACAAATACTATACTTATTACTGTTATTATTATCAACCTATATCATATTATTAGCCATATTATGCTTATATGATCGATAGAACGACAATTACTATACTCACTACTCTTAGTATTATCAATCTAACTCATATTATTAGCCATATTATGCTTATATTATCGATAGAAGGACAGTTACTATACTTATTACTGTTATTATTATCAATCTAACTCATATTATTAGCCATATTATGCTTATATGATCGATAGAATGAGAATTACAATACTCAATACTCTTAGTATTATCACTCTAACTCATATTATTAGCCTTAATATGCTTATATGATCGATAGAACGACAATTACTGTAGTTATTACTCTTATTATTATCAATCTAACTCATATTATTAGCCATATTATGCTTATATGATCGATAGAACGAGAATTACTATACTCACTACTCTTAGTATTATCAATCTAACTCATATTATTAGCCATATTATGCTTATATTATCGATAGAACGACAATTACTATACTTATTACTGTTATTATTATCAATCTAACTCATATTATTAGCCATATTATGCTTATATGATCGATAGAACGAGAATTACTATACTCACTACTCTTAGTATTATCAATCTAACTCATATTATTAGCCATATTATGCTTATATGATCGATAGAACGACAATTACTATACTTATTACTCTTATTATTATGAATCTAACTCATATTATTAACCATATTATGCCGATATGATCGATAGAACTACAATTACTATACTCATTACTCTTATTATTATCAATCTAACTCATATTATTAGCCATATTATGCCTATATGATCGATGGAACGAGAACTACTATACTCACTACTCTTATTATTATCAATCTATATCATATTATTAGCCATATTATGCTTATATGATCGATAGAACGACAATTACTATACTTATTACTCTTATTATTATGAATCTAACTCATATTATTCACCATATTATGCCGATATGATCGATAGAACTACAATTACTATACTCATTACTCTTATTATTATCAATCTAACTCATATTATTAGCCATATTATGCTTATATGATCGATAGAATGAGAATTACTATACTCACTACTCTTAGTATTATCACTCTAACTCATATTATTAGCCTTATTATGCTTATATGATCGATAGAACGACAATTACTATACTTATTACTCTTATTACTATCAATCTAACTCATATTATTAGCCATATTATGCTTATATGATCGATAGAACGAGAATTACTATACTCACTACTCTTAGTATTATCAATCTAACTCATATTATTAGCCATATTATGGTTATATTATCGATAGAACGACAATTACTATACTTATTACTGTTATTATTATCAATCTAACTCATATTATTAGCCATATTATGATTATATGATCGATGGAACGAGAACTACTATACTCACTACTCTTAGTATTATCAATCTAACTCATATTATTAGCCATATTATGCTTATATTATCGATAGAACGACAATTACTATACTTATTACTGTTATTATTATCAATCTGACTCATATTATTACCCATATTATGCTTAAATGATCGATAGAACTACAATTACTATACTTATTACTCTTATTATTATCAATCTAACTCATATTATTAGCCATATTATGCTTATATGATCGATAGAACGACAAATACTATACTTATTACTGTTATTATTATCAACCTATATCATATTATTAGCCATATTATGCTTATATGATCGATAGAATGAGAATTACAATACTCAATACTCTTAGTATTATCACTCTAACTCATATTATTAGCCTTAATATGCTTATATGATCGATAGAACGACAATTACTGTAGTTATTACTGTTATTATTATCAATCTAACTCATATTATTAGCCATATTATGCTTATATGATCGATAGAACGAGAATTACTATACTCACTACTCTTAGTATTATCAATCTAACTCATATTATTAGCCATATTATGCTTATATGATCGATAGAACGAGAATTACTATACTCACTACTCTTAGTATTATCAATCTAACTCATATTATTAGCCATATTATGCTTATATGATCGATAGAACGACAATTACTATACTTATTACTCTTATTATTATCAATCTAACTCATATTATTAGCCATATTATGCTTATATGATCGATGGAACGAGAACTACTATACTCACTACTCTTAGTATTATCAATCTAACTCATATTATTAGCCATATTATGCTTATATTATCGATAGAACGACAATTACTATACTTATTACTGTTATTATTATCAATCTGACTCATATTATTACCCATATTATGCTTAAATGATCGATAGAACTACAATTACTATACTTATTACTCTTATTATTATCAATCTAACTCATATTATTAGCCATATTATGCTTATATGATCGATAGAACGACAAATACTATACTTATTACTGTTATTATTATCAACCTATATCATATTATTAGCCATATTATGCTTATATGATCGATAGAACGACAATTACTATACTCACTACTCTTAGTATTATCAATCTAACTCATATTATTAGCCATATTATGCTTATATTATCGATAGAAGGACAGTTACTATACTTATTACTGTTATTATTATCAATCTAACTCATATTATTAGCCATATTATGCTTATATGATCGATAGAATGAGAATTACAATACTCAATACTCTTAGTATTATCACTCTAACTCATATTATTAGCCTTAATATGCTTATATGATCGATAGAACGACAATTACTGTAGTTATTACTCTTATTATTATCAATCTAACTCATATTATTAGCCATATTATGCTTATATGATCGATAGAACGAGAATTACTATACTCACTACTCTTAGTATTATCAATCTAACTCATATTATTAGCCATATTATGCTTATATTATCGATAGAACGACAATTACTATACTTATTACTGTTATTATTATCAATCTAACTCATATTATTAGCCATATTATGCTTATATGATCGATAGAACGAGAATTACTATACTCACTACTCTTAGTATTATCAATCTAACTCATATTATTAGCCATATTATGCTTATATGATCGATAGAACGACAATTACTATACTTATTACTCTTATTATTATCAATCTAACTCATATTATTAGCCATATTATGCTTATATGATCGATGGAACGAGAACTACTATACTCACTACTCTTAGTATTATCAATCTAACTCATATTATTAGCCATATTATGCTTATATTATCGATAGAACGACAATTACTATACTTATTACTGTTATTATTATCAATCTGACTCATATTATTACCCATATTATGCTTAAATGATCGATAGAACTACAATTACTATACTTATTACTCTTATTATTATCAATCTAACTCATATTATTAGCCATATTATGCTTATATGATCGATAGAACGACAAATACTATACTTATTACTGTTATTATTATCAACCTATATCATATTATTAGCCATATTATGCTTATATGATCGATAGAACGACAATTACTATACTCACTACTCTTAGTATTATCAATCTAACTCATATTATTAGCCATATTATGCTTATATTATCGATAGAAGGACAGTTACTATACTTATTACTGTTATTATTATCAATCTAACTCATATTATTAGCCATATTATGCTTATATGATCGATAGAATGAGAATTACAATACTCAATACTCTTAGTATTATCACTCTAACTCATATTATTAGCCTTAATATGCTTATATGATCGATAGAACGACAATTACTGTAGTTATTACTCTTATTATTATCAATCTAACTCATATTATTAGCCATATTATGCTTATATGATCGATAGAACGAGAATTACTATACTCACTACTCTTAGTATTATCAATCTAACTCATATTATTAGCCATATTATGCTTATATTATCGATAGAACGACAATTACTATACTTATTACTGTTATTATTATCAATCTAACTCATATTATTAGCCATATTATGCTTATATGATCGATAGAACGAGAATTACTATACTCACTACTCTTAGTATTATCAATCTAACTCATATTATTAGCCATATTATGCTTATATGATCGATAGAACGACAATTACTATACTTATTACTCTTATTATTATGAATCTAACTCATATTATTAACCATATTATGCCGATATGATCGATAGAACTACAATTACTATACTCATTACTCTTATTATTATCAATCTAACTCATATTATTAGCCATATTATGCTTATATGAACGATGGAACGAGAACTACTATACTCACTACTCTTATTATTATCAATCTATATCATATTATTAGCCATATTATGCTTATATGATCGATAGAACGACAATTACTATACTTATTACTCTTATTATTATGAATCTAACTCATATTATTCACCATATTATGCCGATATGATCGATAGAACTACAATTACTATACTCATTACTCTTATTATTATCAATCTAACTCATATTATTAGCCATATTATGCTTATATGATCGATAGAATGAGAATTACTATACTCACTACTCTTAGTATTATCACTCTAACTCATATTATTAGCCTTATTATGCTTATATGATCGATAGAACGACAATTACTATACTTATTACTCTTATTACTATCAATCTAACTCATATTATTAGCCATATTATGCTTATATGATCGATAGAACGAGAATTACTATACTCACTACTCTTAGTATTATCAATCTAACTCATATTATTAGCCATATTATGGTTATATTATCGATAGAACGACAATTACTATACTTATTACTGTTATTATTATCAATCTAACTCATATTATTAGCCATATTATGCTTATATGATCGATGGAACGAGAACTACTATACTCACTACTCTTAGTATTATCAATCTAACTCATATTATTAGCCATATTATGCTTATATTATCGATAGAACGACAATTACTATACTTATTACTGTTATTATTATCAATCTGACTCATATTATTACCCATATTATGCTTAAATGATCGATAGAACTACAATTACTATACTTATTACTCTTATTATTATCAATCTAACTCATATTATTAGCCATATTATGCTTATATGATCGATAGAACGACAAATACTATACTTATTACTGTTATTATTATCAACCTATATCATATTATTAGCCATATTATGCTTATATGATCGATAGAACGACAATTACTATACTCACTACTCTTAGTATTATCAATCTAACTCATATTATTAGCCATATTATGCTTATATTATCGATAGAAGGACAGTTACTATACTTATTACTGTTATTATTATCAATCTAACTCATATTATTAGCCATATTATGCTTATATGATCGATAGAATGAGAATTACAATACTCAATACTCTTAGTATTATCACTCTAACTCATATTATTAGCCTTAATATGCTTATATGATCGATAGAACGACAATTACTGTAGTTATTACTCTTATTATTATCAATCTAACTCATATTATTAGCCATATTATGCTTATATGATCGATAGAACGAGAATTACTATACTCACTACTCTTAGTATTATCAATCTAACTCATATTATTAGCCATATTATGCTTATATTATCGATAGAGCGACAATTACTATACTTATTACTGTTATTATTATCAATCTAACTCATATTATTAGCCATATTATGCTTATATGATCGATAGAACGAGAATTACTATACTCACTACTCTTAGTATTATCAATCTAACTCATATTATTAGCCATATTATGCTTATATGATCGATAGAACGACAATTACTATACTTATTACTCTTATTATTATGAATCTAACTCATATTATTAACCATATTATGCCGATATGATCGATAGAACTACAATTACTATACTCATTACTCTTATTATTATCAATCTAACTCATATTATTAGCCATATTATGCTTATATGATCGATGGAACGAGAACTACTATACTCACTACTCTTATTATTATCAATCTATATCATATTATTAGCCATATTATGCTTATATGATCGATAGAACGACAATTACTATACTTATTACTCTTATTATTATGAATCTAACTCATATTATTCACCATATTATGCCGATATGATCGATAGAACTACAATTACTATACTCATTACTCTTATTATTATCAATCTAACTCATATTATTAGCCATATTATGCTTATATGATCGATAGAATGAGAATTACTATACTCACTACTCTTAGTATTATCACTCTAACTCATATTATTAGCCTTATCATGCTTATATGATCGATAGAACGACAATTACTATACTTATTACTCTTATTACTATCAATCTAACTCATATTATTAGCCATATTATGCTTATATGATCGATAGAACGAGAATTACTATACTCACTACTCTTAGTATTATCAATCTAACTCATATTATTAGCCATATTATGGTTATATTATCGATAGAACGACAATTACTATACTTATTACTGTTATTATTATCAATCTAACTCATATTATTAGCCATATTATGCTTAAATGATCGATAGAATGAGAATTACTATACTCACTACTCTTAGTATTATCACTCTAACTCATATTATTAGCCATATTATGCTTATATGATCGAGAGAACGACAATTACTATACTTATTACTCTTATTATTATCAATCTAACTCATATTATTAACCATATTATGCCGATATGATCGATAGAACTACAATTACTATACTCATTACTCTTATTATTATCAATCTAACTCATATTATTAGCCATAATATGCTTATATGATGGATAGAACGAGAATTACTATACTCACTACTCTTAGTATTATCAATCTAACTCATATTATTAGCCATATTATGCTTATATTATCGATAGAACGACAATTACTATACTTATTACTGTTATTATTATCAATCTAACTCATATTATTAGCCATATTATGCTTAAACGATCGATAGAACGACAATTACTATACTTATTACTCTTATTATTATCAATCTAACTCGTATTATTAGCCATATTATGCTTACATGATCGATAGAACGACAAATACTATACTTATTACTCTTATTATTATCAATCTATATCATATTATTAGCCATATTATGCTTATATGATCGATAGAACGACAATTACTATACTCACTACTCTTAGTATTATCAATCTAACTCATATTATTAGCCATATTATGCTTATATTATCGATAGAACGACAGTTACTATACTTATTACTGTTATTATTATCAATCTAACTCATATTATTAGCCATATTATGCTTATATGATCGATAGAATGAGAATTACAATACTCACTACTCTTAGTATTATCACTCTAACTCATATTATTAGCCTTAATATGCTTATATGATCGATAGAACGACAATTACTGTAGTTATTACTCTTATTATTATCAATCTAACTCATATTATTCGCCATATTTTGCTTATATGATCGATAGAACTACAATTACTATACCCATTACTCTTATTATTATCAATCTAACTCATATTATTAGCCATATTATGCTTATATGATCGATAGAATGAGAATTACTATACTCGCTACTCTCGGTATTATCACTCTAACTCATATTATTGGCCTTATTATGCTTATATGATCGATAGAACGACAATTACTGTAGTTATTACTGTTATTATTATCAATCTAACTCATATTATTAGCCATATTATGCTTAAATGATCGATAGAATGAGAATTACAATACTCACTACTCTTAGTATTATCACTCTAACTCATATTATTAGCCATATTATGCTTATATGATCGAGAGAACGACAATTACTATACTTATTACTCTTATTATTATCAATCTAACTCATATTATTAGCCTTATTATGCTTATATGATCGATAGAACGACAATTACTGTAGTTATTACTCTTATTATTATCAATCTAACTCATATTATTAGCCATATTATGCTTATATGATCGATAGAACGAGAATTACTATACTCACTACTCTTAGTATTATCAATCTAACTCATATTATTAGCCATATTATACTTATATTATCGATAGAACGACAATTACTATACTTATTACTGTTATTATTATCAATCTAACTCATATTATTAGCCATATTATGCTTATATGATCGATAGAACGAGAATTACTGTACTCACTACTCTTAGTATTATCAATCTAACTCATATTATTAGCCATATTATGCTTATATGATCGATAGAACGACAATTACTATACTTATTACTCTTATTATTATGAATCTAACTCATATTATTAACCATATTATGCCGATATGATCGATAGAACTACAATTACTATACTCATTACTCTTATTATTATCAATCTAACTCATATTATTAGCCATATTATGCTTATATGATGGATAGAACGAGAATTACTATACTCACTACTCTTAGTGTTATCAATCTAACTCATATTATTAGCCATATTATGCTTATATTATCGATAGAACGACAATTACTATACTTATTACTGTTATTATTATCAATCTAACTCATATTATTAGCCATATTATGCTTAAATGATCGATAGAACGACAATTACTATACTTATTACTCTTATTATTATCAATCTAACTCGTATTATTAGCCATATTATGCTTACATGATCGATAGAACGACAAATACTATACTTATTACTCTTATTATTATCAATCTATATCATATTATTAGCCATATTATGCTTATATGATCGATAGAACGACAAATACTATACTCACTACTCTTAGTATTATCAATCTAACTCATATTATTAGCCATATTATGCTTATATTATCGAAGAACGACAGTTACTATACTTATTACTGTTATTATTATCAATCTAACTCTTATTATTAGCCATATTATGCTTATATGATCGATAGAATGAGAATTACTATACTCACTACTCCCCGTATTATCACTCTAACTCATATTATTAGCCTTATTATGCTTATATGATCGATAGAACGACAATTACTGTAGTTATTACTCTTATTATTATCAATCTAACTCATATTATTAGCCATATTATGCTTATATGATCGATAGAACGAGAATTACTATACTCACTACTCTTAGTATTATCAATCTAACTCATATTACTAGCCATATTATGGTTATATTATCGATAGAACGACAATTACTATACTTATTACTGTTATTATTATCAATCTAACTCATATTATTAGCCATATTATGCTTAAATGATCGATAGATCTACAATTACTATACCCATTACTCTTATTATTATCAATCTAACTCATATTATTAGCCATATTATGCTTATATGATCGATAGAACGAGAACTACTATACTCACTACTCTTAGTATTATCAATCTAACTCATATTATTAGCCATATTATGCTTATATGATCGATAGAACGACAATTACTATACTCACTACTCTTAGTATTATCAATCTAACTCATATTATTAGCCATATTATGCTTATATTATCGAAGAACGACAGTTACTATACTTATTACTGTTATTATTATCAATCTAACTCATATTATTAGCCATATTATGCTTATATGATCGATAGAATGAGAATTACTATACTCACTACTCTCAGTATTATCACTCTAACTCATATTATTAGCCTTATTATGCTTATATGATCGATAGAACGACAATTACTGTAGTTATTACTCTTATTATTATCAATCTAACTCATATTATTAGCCATATTATGCTTATATGATCGATAGAACGAGAATTACTATACTCATTACTCTTATTATTATCAATCTAACTCATATTATTAGCCATATTATGCTTATATGATCGATAGAACGAGAATTACTATACTTACTACTCTTAGTATTATCAATCTAACTCATATTATTAGCCATATTATGCTTATATGATCGATAGAACGACAATTACTATACTTATTACTCTTATTATTATCAATCTAACTCATATTATTAGCCATATTATGCTTATATGATCGATAGAACGAGAACTACTATACTCCCTACTCTTAGTATTATCAATCTAACTCATATTATTAGCTATATTATGCTTATATTATCGATAGAACGACAATTACTATACGTATTACTGTTATTATTATCAATCTGACTCATATTATTACCCATATTATGCTTAAATGATCGATAGAACGACAATTACTATACTTATTGCTGTTATTATTATCAATCTAACTCATATTATTAGCCATATTATGCTTAAATGATCGATAGAATGAGAATTACTATACTCACTACTCTTAGTATTATCACTGTAACTCATATTATTAGCCTTATTATGCTTATATGATCGATAGAACGACAATTACTATACTTATTACTCTTATTACTATCAATCTAACTCATATTATTAGCCATATTATGCTTATATGATCGATAGAACGAGAATTACTATACTCACTACTCTTAGTATTATCAATCTAACTCATATTATTAGCCATATTATGGTTATATTATCGATAGAACGACAATTACTATACTTATTACTGTTATTATTATCAATCTAACTCATATTATTAGCCATATTATGCTTAAATGATCGATAGAATGAGAATTACTATACTCACTACTCTTAGTATTATCACTCTAACTCATATTATTAGCCATATTATGCTTATATGATCGATAGAACGAGAATTACTATACTCACTACTCTTAGTATTATCAATCTAACTCATATTATTAGCCATATTATGCTTATATGATCGATTGAACGACAATTACTATACTTATTACTCTTATTATTATCAATCTAACTCATATTATTAGCCATATTATGCTTATATGATCGATAGAACGAGAACTACTATACTCACTACTCTTAGTATTATCAATCTAACTCATATTATTAGCTATATTATGCTTATATTATCGATAGAACGACAATTACTATACTTATTACTGTTATTATTATCAATCTGACTCATATTATTACCCATATTATGCTTAAATGATCGATAGAACGACAATTACTATACTTATTACTGTTATTATTATCAATCTAACTCATATTATTAGCCATATTATGCTTAAATGATCGATAGAATGATAATTACTATACTCACTACTCTTAGTATTATCACTCTAACTCATATTATTAGCCTTATTATGCTTATATGATCGATAGAACGACAATTACTATACTTATTACTGTTATTATTATCAATCTAACTCATATTAATAGCCATATTATGCTTAAATGATCGATAGAATGAGAATTACTATACTCACTACTCTTAGTATTATCACTCTAACTCATATTATTAGCCATATTATGCTTATATGATCGAGAGAACGACAATTACTGTAGTTATTACTCTTATTATTATCAATCTAACTCATATTATTAGCCATATTATGCTTATATGATCGATAGAACGAGAATTACTATACTCACTGCTCTTAGTAGTATCAATCTAACTCATATTACTAGCCATATTATGGTTATATTATCGATAGAACGACAATTACTATACTTATTACTGTTATTATTATCAATCTAACTCATATTATTAGCCATATTATGCTTAAATGATCGATAGATCTACAATTACTGTACCCATTACTCTTATTATTATCAATCTAACTCATATTATTAGCCATATTATGCTTATATGATCGATAGAACGAGAACTACTATACTCACTACTCTTAGTATTATCAATCTAACTCATATTATTAGCCATATTATGCTTATATTATCGATAGAACGACAATTACTATACTTATTACTGTTATTATTATCAATCTGACTCATATTATTACCCATATTATGCTTAAATGATCGATAGAACGACAATTACTATACTTATTACTGATATTATTATCAATCTAACTCATATTATTAGCCATATTAAGCTTAAATGATCGATAGATCTACAATTACTATACTCATTACTCTTATTATTATCAATCTAACTCATATTATTAGCCACATTATGCTTATATGATCGATAGAACGAGAATTACTATACTCACTACTCTTAGTATTATCAATCTAACTCATATTATTAGCCATATTATGCTTATATTATCGATAGAACGACAATTACTATACTTATTACTGTTATTATTATCAATCTGACTCATATTATTACCCATATTATGCTTAAATGATCGATAGAACGACAATTACTATACTTATTACTGTTATAATTATCAATCTAACTCATATTATTAGCCATATTATGTTTAAATGATCGATAGATCTACAATTACTATACTCATTACTCTTATTAGTATCAATCTAACTCATATTATTAGCCATATTATGCTTATATGATCGATAGAACGAGAATTACTATACTCACTACTCTTAGTATTATCAATCTAACTCATATTATTAGCCATATTATGCTTATATGATCGATAGAACGACAATTACTATACTTATTACTCTTATTATTATCAATCTAACTCATATTATTAGCCATATTATGCTTATATGATCGATAGAATGAGAATTACAATACTCACTACTCTTAGTATTATCACTCTAACTCATATTATTAGCCTTATTTTACTTATATGATCGATAGAACGACAATTACTGTAGTTATTACTCTTATTATTATCAATCTAACTCATATTATTAGCCATATTTTGCTTATATGATCGATAGAACTACAATTACTATACCCATTACTCTTATTATTATCAATCTAACTCATATTATTAGCCATATTATGCTTATATGATCGATAGAATGAGAATTACTATACTCACTACTCTTAGTATTATCACTCTAACTCATATTATTAGCCTTATTATGCTTATATGATCGATAGAACGACAATTACTGTAGTTATTACTCTTATTATTATCAATCTAACTCATATTATTAGCCATATTATGCTTATATGATCGATAGAACGAGAATTACTATACTCACTACTCTTAGTATTATCAATCTAACTCATATTACTAGCCATATTATGGTTATATTATCGATAGAACGACAATTACTATACTTATTACTGTTAATATTATCAATCTAACTCATATTATTAGCCATATTATGCTTAAATGATCGATAGAACTACAATTACTATACTCATTACTCTTATTATTATCAATCTAACTCATATTATTAGCCATATTATGCTTATATGATCGATAGAATGAGAATTACAATACTCACTACTCTTAGTATTATCACTCTAACTCATATTATTAGCCTTATTATGCCTAAATGATCGATAGATCTACAATTACTACACTCATTACTCTTATTAGTATCAATCTAACTCATATTATTAGCCATATTATGCTTAAATGATCGATAGAATGAGAATTACTATACTCACTACTCTTAGTATTATCACTCTAACTCATATTATTAGCCACATTATGCTTATATGATCGATAGAACGAGAATTACTATACTCACTACTCTTAGTATTATCAATCTAACTCATATTACTAGCCATATTATGCTTATATTATCGATAGAACGACAATTACTATACTTATTACTGTTATTATTATCAATCTGACTCATATTATTACCCATATTATGCTTAAATGATCGATAGAACGACAATTACTATACTTATTACTGTTATAATTATCAATCTAACTCATATTATTAGCCATATTATGTTTAAATGATCGATAGATCTACAATTACTATACTCATTACTCTTATTAGTATCAATCTGACTCATATTATTAGCCATATTATGCTTATATGATCGATAGAACGAGAATTACTATACTCACTACTCTTAGTATTATCAATCTAACTCATATTATTAGCCATATTATGCTTATATGATCGATAGAACGACAATTACTATACTTATTACTGTTATTATTATCAATCTGACTCATATTATTACCCATATTATGCTTAAATGATCGATAGAACGACAATTACTATACTTATTACTCTTATTATTATCAATCTAACTCATATTATTAGCCATATTATGCTTAAATGATCGATAGAACTACAATTACTATACTCAATACTCTTATTATTATCAATCTAACTCATATTATTAGCCATATTATGCTTATATGATCGATGGAACGAGAATTACTATACTCACTACTCTTAGTATTATCAATCTAACTCATATTATTAGCCATATTATGCTTATATTATCGATAGAACGACAATTACTATACTTATTACTGTTATTATTATCAATCTGACTCATATTATTACCCATATTATGCTTAAATGATCGATAGAACTACAATTACTATACTTATTACTCTTATTATTATCAATCTAACTCATATTATTAGCCATATTATGCTTATATGATCGATAGAACGACAAATACTATACTTATTACTGTTATTATTATCAACCTATATCATATTATTAGCCATATTATGCTTATATGATCGATAGAACGACAATTACTATACTCACTACTCTTAGTATTATCAATCTAACTCATATTATTAGCCATATTATGCTTATATTATCGATAGAACGACAGTTACTATACTTATTACTGTTATTATTATCAATCTAACTCATATTATTAGCCATATTACGCTTATATAATCGATAGAATGAGAATTACAATACTCAATACTCTTAGTATTATCACTCTAACTCATATTATTAGCCTTAATATGCTTATATGATCGATAGAACGACAATTACTGTAGTTATTACTCTTATTATTATCAATCTAACTCATATTATTAGCCATATTATGCTTATATGATCGATAGAACGAGAATTACTATACTCACTACTCTTAGTATTATCAATCTAACTCATATTATTAGCCATATTATGCTTATATTATCGATAGAACGACAATTACTATACTTATTACTGTTATTATTATCAATCTAACTCATATTATTGGCCATATTATGCTTATATGATCGATAGAACGAGAATTACTATACTCACTACTCTTAGTATTATCACTCTAACTCATATTATTAGCCATATTATGCTTATATTATCGATAGAACGACAATTACTATACTCACTACTCTTAGTATTATCAATCTAACTCATATTATTAGCCATATTATGCTTATATGATCGATTGAACGACAATTACTATACTTATTACTCTTATTATTATCAATCTAACTCATATTATTAGCCATATTATGCTTATATGATCGATAGAACGAGAACTACTATACTCACTACTCTTAGTATTATCAATCTAACTCATATTATTAGCTATATTATGCTTATATTATCGATAGAACGACAATTACTATACTTATTACTGTTATTATTATCAATCTGACTCATATTATTACCCATATTATGCTTAAATGATCGATAGAACGACAATTACTATACTTATTACTGTTATTATTATCAATCTAACTCATATTATTAGCCATATTATGCTTAAATGATCGATAGAATGATAATTACTATACTCACTACTCTTAGTATTATCACTCTAACTCATATTATTAGCCTTATTATGCTTATATGATCGATAGAACGACAATTACTATACTTATTACTGTTATTATTATCAATCTAACTCATATTAATAGCCATATTATGCTTAAATGATCGATAGAATGAGAATTACTATACTCACTACTCTTAGTATTATCACTCTAACTCATATTATTAGCCATATTATGCTTATATGATCGAGAGAACGACAATTACTGTAGTTATTACTCTTATTATTATCAATCTAACTCATATTATTAGCCATATTATGCTTATATGATCGATAGAACGAGAATTACTATACTCACTGCTCTTAGTAGTATCAATCTAACTCATATTACTAGCCATATTATGGTTATATTATCGATAGAACGACAATTACTATACTTATTACTGTTATTATTATCAATCTAACTCATATTATTAGCCATATTATGCTTAAATGATCGATAGATCTACAATTACTGTACCCATTACTCTTATTATTATCAATCTAACTCATATTATTAGCCATATTATGCTTATATGATCGATAGAACGAGAACTACTATACTCACTACTCTTAGTATTATCAATCTAACTCATATTATTAGCCATATTATGCTTATATTATCGATAGAACGACAATTACTATACTTATTACTGTTATTATTATCAATCTGACTCATATTATTACCCATATTATGCTTAAATGATCGATAGAACGACAATTACTATACTTATTACTGATATTATTATCAATCTAACTCATATTATTAGCCATATTAAGCTTAAATGATCGATAGATCTACAATTACTATACTCATTACTCTTATTATTATCAATCTAACTCATATTATTAGCCACATTATGCTTATATGATCGATAGAACGAGAATTACTATACTCACTACTCTTAGTATTATCAATCTAACTCATATTATTAGCCATATTATGCTTATATTATCGATAGAACGACAATTACTATACTTATTACTGTTATTATTATCAATCTGACTCATATTATTACCCATATTATGCTTAAATGATCGATAGAACGACAATTACTATACTTATTACTGTTATAATTATCAATCTAACTCATATTATTAGCCATATTATGTTTAAATGATCGATAGATCTACAATTACTATACTCATTACTCTTATTAGTATCAATCTAACTCATATTATTAGCCATATTATGCTTATATGATCGATAGAACGAGAATTACTATACTCACTACTCTTAGTATTATCAATCTAACTCATATTATTAGCCATATTATGCTTATATGATCGATAGAACGACAATTACTATACTTATTACTCTTATTATTATCAATCTAACTCATATTATTAGCCATATTATGCTTATATGATCGATAGAATGAGAATTACAATACTCACTACTCTTAGTATTATCACTCTAACTCATATTATTAGCCTTATTTTACTTATATGATCGATAGAACGACAATTACTGTAGTTATTACTCTTATTATTATCAATCTAACTCATATTATTAGCCATATTTTGCTTATATGATCGATAGAACTACAATTACTATACCCATTACTCTTATTATTATCAATCTAACTCATATTATTAGCCATATTATGCTTATATGATCGATAGAATGAGAATTACTATACTCACTACTCTTAGTATTATCACTCTAACTCATATTATTAGCCTTATTATGCTTATATGATCGATAGAACGACAATTACTGTAGTTATTACTCTTATTATTATCAATCTAACTCATATTATTAGCCATATTATGCTTATATGATCGATAGAACGAGAATTACTATACTCACTACTCTTAGTATTATCAATCTAACTCATATTACTAGCCATATTATGGTTATATTATCGATAGAACGACAATTACTATACTTATTACTGTTAATATTATCAATCTAACTCATATTATTAGCCATATTATGCTTAAATGATCGATAGAACTACAATTACTATACTCATTACTCTTATTATTATCAATCTAACTCATATTATTAGCCATATTATGCTTATATGATCGATAGAATGAGAATTACAATACTCACTACTCTTAGTATTATCACTCTAACTCATATTATTAGCCTTATTATGCCTAAATGATCGATAGATCTACAATTACTACACTCATTACTCTTATTAGTATCAATCTAACTCATATTATTAGCCATATTATGCTTAAATGATCGATAGAATGAGAATTACTATACTCACTACTCTTAGTATTATCACTCTAACTCATATTATTAGCCACATTATGCTTATATGATCGATAGAACGAGAATTACTATACTCACTACTCTTAGTATTATCAATCTAACTCATATTACTAGCCATATTATGCTTATATTATCGATAGAACGACAATTACTATACTTATTACTGTTATTATTATCAATCTGACTCATATTATTACCCATATTATGCTTAAATGATCGATAGAACGACAATTACTATACTTATTACTGTTATAATTATCAATCTAACTCATATTATTAGCCATATTATGTTTAAATGATCGATAGATCTACAATTACTATACTCATTACTCTTATTAGTATCAATCTGACTCATATTATTAGCCATATTATGCTTATATGATCGATAGAACGAGAATTACTATACTCACTACTCTTAGTATTATCAATCTAACTCATATTATTAGCCATATTATGCTTATATGATCGATAGAACGACAATTACTATACTTATTACTGTTATTATTATCAATCTGACTCATATTATTACCCATATTATGCTTAAATGATCGATAGAACGACAATTACTATACTTATTACTCTTATTATTATCAATCTAACTCATATTATTAGCCATATTATGCTTAAATGATCGATAGAACTACAATTACTATACTCAATACTCTTATTATTATCAATCTAACTCATATTATTAGCCATATTATGCTTATATGATCGATGGAACGAGAATTACTATACTCACTACTCTTAGTATTATCAATCTAACTCATATTATTAGCCATATTATGCTTATATTATCGATAGAACGACAATTACTATACTTATTACTGTTATTATTATCAATCTGACTCATATTATTACCCATATTATGCTTAAATGATCGATAGAACTACAATTACTATACTTATTACTCTTATTATTATCAATCTAACTCATATTATTAGCCATATTATGCTTATATGATCGATAGAACGACAAATACTATACTTATTACTGTTATTATTATCAACCTATATCATATTATTAGCCATATTATGCTTATATGATCGATAGAACGACAATTACTATACTCACTACTCTTAGTATTATCAATCTAACTCATATTATTAGCCATATTATGCTTATATTATCGATAGAACGACAGTTACTATACTTATTACTGTTATTATTATCAATCTAACTCATATTATTAGCCATATTACGCTTATATAATCGATAGAATGAGAATTACAATACTCAATACTCTTAGTATTATCACTCTAACTCATATTATTAGCCTTAATATGCTTATATGATCGATAGAACGACAATTACTGTAGTTATTACTCTTATTATTATCAATCTAACTCATATTATTAGCCATATTATGCTTATATGATCGATAGAACGAGAATTACTATACTCACTACTCTTAGTATTATCAATCTAACTCATATTATTAGCCATATTATGCTTATATTATCGATAGAACGACAATTACTATACTTATTACTGTTATTATTATCAATCTAACTCATATTATTGGCCATATTATGCTTATATGATCGATAGAACGAGAATTACTATACTCACTACTCTTAGTATTATCACTCTAACTCATATTATTAGCCATATTATGCTTATATTATCGATAGAACGACAATTACTATACTCACTACTCTTAGTATTATCAATCTAACTCATATTATTAGCCATATTATGCTTATATTATCGATAGAACGACAGTTACTATACTTATTACTGTTATTATTATCAATCTAACTCATATTATTAGCCATATTATGCTTATATGATCGATAGAATTAGAATTACAATACTCACTACTCTTAGTATTATCACTCTAACTCATATTATTAGCCTTAATATGCTTATATGATCGATAGAACGACAATTACTGTAGTTATTACTCTTATTATTATCAATCTAACTCATATTATTCGCCATATTTTGCTTATATGATCGATAGAACTACAATTACTATACCCATTACTCTTATTATTATCAATCTAACTCATATTATTAGCCATATTATGCTTATATGATCGATAGAATGAGAATTACTATACTCACTACTCTCGGTATTATCACTCTAACTCATATTATTAGCCTTATTATGCTTATATGATCGATAGAACGACAATTACTGTAGTTATTACTCTTATTATTATCAATCTAACTCATATTATTAGCCATATTATGCTTATATGATCGATAGAACGAGAATTACTATACTCACTACTCTTAGTATTACCAATCTAACTCATATTACTAGCCATATTATGGTTATATTATCGATAGAACGACAATAACTATACTTATTACTGTTATTATTATCAATCTAACTCATATTATTAGCCATATTATGCTTAAATGATCGATAGATCTACAATTACTATACCCATTACTCTTATTATTATCAATCTAACTCATATTATTAGCCATATTATGCTTATATGATCGATAGAACGAGAACTACTATACTCACTACTCTTAGTATTATCAATCTAACTCATATTATTAGCCATATTATGCTTATATTATCGATAGAACGACAATTACTATACTTATTACTGTTATTATTATCAATCTGACTCATATTATTACCCATATTATGCTTAAATGATCGATAGAACGACAATTACTATACTTATTACTGTTATTATTATCAATCTAACTCATATTATTAGCCTTATTATGCTTATATGATCGATAGAACGACAATTACTGTAGTTATTACTCTTATTATTATCAATCTAACTCATATTATTAGCCATATTATGCTTATATTATCGATAGAACGACAATTACTATACTTATTACTGTTATTATTATCAATCTGACTCATATTATTACCCATATTATGCTTAAATGATCGATAGAACGACAATTACTATACTTATTACTCTTATTATTATCAATCTAACTCATATTATTAGCCATATTATGCTTATATGATCGATAGAACGACAAATACTATACTTACTACTCTTATTATTATCAATCTAACTCATATTATTAACCATATTATGCAGATATGATCGATAGAACTACAATTACTATTCTCATTACTCTTATTATTATCAATCTAACTCATATTATTAGCCATATTATGCTTAAATGATCGATAGAACTACAATTACTATACTTATTACTCTTATTATTATCAATCTAACTCATATTATTAACCATATTATGCAGATATGATCGATAGAACTACAATTACTATTCTCATTACTCTTATTATTATCAATCTAACTCATATTATTAGCCATATTATGCTTATATGATCGATAGAACGACAAATACTATACTTATTACTGTTATTATTATCAACCTATATCATATTATTAGCCATATTATGCTTATATGATCGATAGAACGACAATTACTATACTTATTACTCTTATTATTATCAATCTAACTCATATTATTAGCCATATTATGCTTATATGATCGATAGAACGACAATTACTATACTTATTACTGTTATTATTATCAATCTAACTCATATTATTGGCCATATTATGCTTATATGATCGATAGAACGAGAATTACTATACTCACTACTCTTAGTATTATCACTCTAACTCATATTATTAGCCATATTATGCTTATATGATCGATAGAACGAGAATTACTATACTCACTACTCTTAGTATTATCAATCTAACTCATATTATTAGCCATATTATGCTTATATGATCGATAGAACGACAATTACTATACTTATTACTCTTATTATTATGAATCTAACTCATATTATTAACCATATTATGCCGATATGATCGATAGAACTACAATTACTATACTCATTACTCTTATTATTATCAATCTAACTCATATTATTAGCCATATTATGCTTATATGATCGATGGAACGAGAACTACTATACTCACTACTCTTATTATTATCAATCTATATCATATTATTAGCCATATTATGCTTATATGATCGATAGAACGACAATTACTATACTTATTACTCTTATTATTATGAATCTAACTCACATTATTCACCATATTATGCCGATATGATCGATAGAACTACAATTACTATACTCATTACTCTTATTATTATCAATCTAACTCATATTATTAGCCATATTATGCTTATATGATCGATAGAATGAGAATTACTATACTCACTACTCTTAGTATTATCACTCTAACTCATATTATTAGCCTTATTATGCTTATATGATCGATAGAACGACAATTACTATACCTATTACTCTTATTACTATCAATCTAACTCATATTATTAGCCATATTATGCTTATATGATCGATAGAACGAGAATTACTATACTCACTACTCTTAGTATTATCAATCTAACTCATATTATTAGCCATATTATGGTTATATTATCGATAGAACGACAATTACTATACTTATTACTGTTATTATTATCAATCTAACTCATATTATTAGCCATATTATGCTTAAATGATCGATAGAATGAGAATTACTATACTCACTACTCTTAGTATTATCACTCTAACTCATATTATTAGCCATATTATGCTTATATGATCGAGAGAACGACAATTACTATACTTATTACTCTTATTATTATCAATCTAACTCATATTATTAACCATATTATGCCGATATGATCGATAGAACTACAATTACTATACTCATTACTCTTATTATTATCAATCTAACTCATATTATTAGCCATATTATGCTTATATGATGGATAGAACGAGAATTACTATACTCACTACTCTTAGTATTATCAATCTAACTCATATTATTAGCCATATTATGCTTATATTATCGATAGAACGACAATTACTATACTCACTACTCTTAGTATTATCAATCTAACTCATATTATTAGCCATATTATGCTTATATTATCGATAGAACGACAGTTACTATACCCATTACTGTTATTATTATCAATCTAACTCATATTATTAGCCATATTATGCTTATATGATCGATAGAATGAGAATTACAATACTCACTACTCTTAGTATTATCACTCTAACTCATATTATTAGCCTTAATATGCTTATATGATCGATAGAACGACAATTACTGTAGTTATTACTCTTATTATTATCAATCTAACTCATATTATTCGCCATATTTTGCTTATATGATCGATAGAACTACAATTACTATACCCATTACTCTTATTATTATCAATCTAACTCATATTATTAGCCATATTATGCTTATATGATCGATAGAATGAGAATTACTATACTCACTACTCTCGGTATTATCACTCTAACTCATATTATTAGCCTTATTATGCTTATATGATCGATAGAACGACAATTACTGTAGTTATTACTCTTATTATTATCAATCTAACTCATATTATTAGCCATATTATGCTTATATGATCGATAGAACGAGAATTACTATACTCACTACTCTTAGTATTATCAATCTAACTCATATTACTAGCCATATTATGGTTATATTATCGATAGAACGACAATTACTATACTTATTACTGTTATTATTATCAATCTAACTCATATTATTAGCCATATTATGCTTAAATGATCGATAGATCTACAATTACTATACCCATTACTCTTATTATTATCAATCTAACTCATATTATTAGCCATATTATGCTTATATGATCGATAGAACGAGAACTACTATACTCACTACTCTTAGTATTATCAATCTAACTCATATTATTAGCCATATTATGCTTATATTATCGATAGAACGACAATTACTATACTTATTACTGTTATTATTATCAATCTGACTCATATTATTACCCATATTATGCTTAAATGATCGATAGAACGACAATTACTATACTTATTACTGTTATTATTATCAATCTAACTCATATTATTAGCCTTATTATGCTTATATGATCGATAGAACGACAATTACTGTAGTTATTACTCTTATTATTATCAATCTAACTCATATTATTAGCCATATTTTGCTTATATGATCGATAGAACTACAATTGCTATACCCATTACTCTTATTATTATAAATCTAACTCATATTATTAGCCATATTATGCTTATATGGTCGATAGAATGAGAATTACTATACTCACTACTCTCAGTATTATCACTCTAACTCATATTATTAGCCATATTATGCTTAAATGATCGATAGATCTACAATTACTATACTCATTACTCTTATTATTATCAATCTAACTCATATTATTAGCCATATTATGCTTATATGATCGATAGAACGAGAATTACTATACTCATTACTCTTATTATTATCAATCTAACTCATATTATTAGCCATATTATGCTTATATGATCGATAGAACGAGAATTACTATACTCACTACTCTTAGTATTATCAATCTAACTCATATTATTAGCCATATTATGCTTATATGATCGATAGAACGAGAATTACTATACTCACTACTCTTAGTATTATCAATCTAACTCATATTATTAGCCATATTATGCTTATATGATCGATAGAACGAGAATTACTATACTCACTACTCTTAGTATTATCAATCTAACTCATATTATTAGCCATATTATGCTTATATGATCGATAGAACGACAATTACTATACTTATTACTCTTATTATTATCAATCTAACTCATATTATTAGCCATATTATGCTTATATGATCGATAGAACGAGAACTGCTATACTCACTACTCTTAGTATTATCAATCTACCTCATATTATTAGCCATATTATGCTTATATTATCGATAGAACGACAATTACTATACTTATTACTCTTATTATTATCAATCTAACTCATATTATTAGCCATATTATGCTTATATGATCGATAGAACGAGAACTACTATACTCACTACTCTTATTATTATCAATCTAACTCATATTATTAGCCATATTATGCTTATATTATCGATAGAACGACAATTACTATACTTATTACTGTTATTATTATCAATCTGACTCATATTATTACCCATATTATGCTTAAATGATCGATACAACGACAATTACTATACTTATTACTCTTATTATTATCAATCTAACTCATATTATTAGCCATATTATGCTTATATGATCGATAGAACGACAAATACTATACTTACTACTCTTATTATTATCAATCTAACTCATATTATTAACCATATTATGCAGATATGATCGATAGAACTACAATTACTATTCTCATTACTCTTATTATTATCAATCTAACTCATATTATTAGCCATATTATGCTTAAATGATCGATAGAACTACAATTACTATACTTATTACTCTTATTATTATCAATCTAACTCATATTATTAGCCATATTATGCTTATATGATCGATGGAACGAGAACTACTATACTCACTACTCTCAGTATTATCAATCTAACTCATATTATTAGCCATATTATGCTTATATTATCGATAGAACGACAATTACTATACTTATTACTGTTATTATTATCAATCTGACTCATATTATTACCCATATTATGCTTAAATGATCGATAGAACTACAATTACTATACTTATTACTCTTATTATTATCAATCTAACTCATATTATTAGCCATATTATGCTTATATGATCGATAGAACGACAAATACTATACTTATTACTCTTATTATTATCAATCTAACCCATATTATTAGCCATATTATGCTTATATGATCGATAGAACGAGAATTACTATACTCACTACTCTTAGTATTATCAATCTAACTCATATTATTAGCCATATTATGATTATATTATCGATAGAACGACAATTACTATACTTATTACTGTTATTATTATCAATCTAACTCATATTATTAGCCATATTATGCTTATATGATCGATAGAACGACAATTACTATACTCACTACTCTTAGTATTATCAATCTAACTCATATTATTAGCCACATTATGCTTATATTATCGATAGAACGACAATTACTATACTTATTACTGTTATTATTATCAATCTAACTCATATTATTAGCCATATTATGCTTATATGATCGATAGAATGAGAATTACTATACTCACTACTCTTAGTATTATCACTCTAACTCATATTATTAGCCATATTATGCTTATATGATCGAGAGAACGACAATTACTATACTTATTACTCTTATTATTATCAATCTAACTCATATTATTAGCCATATTATGCTTATATGATCGATAGAACGACAATTACTATACTTATTACTCTTATTATTATGAATCTAACTCATATTATTCACCATATTATGCCGATATGATCGATAGAACTACAATTACTATACTCATTACTCTTATTATTATCAATCTAACTCATATTATTAGCCATATTATGCTTATATGATCGATAGAATGAGAATTACTATACTCACTACTCTTAGTATTATCACTCTAACTCATATTATTAGCCTTATTATGCTTATATGATCGATAGAACGACAATTACTATACTTATTACTCTTATTACTATCAATCTAACTCATATTATTAGCCATATTATGCTTATATGATCTATAGAACGAGAATTACTATACTCACTACTCTTAGTATTATCAATCTAACTCATATTATTAGCCATATTATGGTTATATTATCGATAGAACGACAATTACTATACTTATTACTGTTATTATTATCAATCTAACTCATATTATTAGCCATATTATGCTTAAATGATCGATAGAATGAGAATTACTATACTCACTACTCTTAGTATTATCACTCTAACTCATATTATTAGCCATATTATGCTTATATGATCGAGAGAACGACAATTACTATACTTATTAGTCTTATTATTATCAATCTAACTCATATTATTAGCCTTATTATGCTTATATGATCGATAGAACGACAATTACTGTAGTTATTACTCTTATTATTATCAATCTAACTCATATTATTAGCCATATTATGCTTATATGATCGATAGAACGAGAATTACTATACTCACTACTCTTAGTATTATCAATCTAACTCATATTATTAGCCATATTATGCTTATATTATCGATAGAACGACAATTACTATACTTATTACTGTTATTATTATCAATCTAACTCATATTATTAGCCATATTATGCTTATATGATCGATAGAACGACAATTACTATACTTATTACTCTTATTATTATGAATCTAACTCATATTATTAACCATATTACGCCGATATGATCGATAGAACTACAATTACTATACTCATTACTCTTATTATTATCAATCTAACTCATATTATTAGCCATATTATGCTTATATGATCGATAGAACGAGAATTACTATACTCACTACTCTTAGTATTATCAATCTAACTCATATTATTAGCCATATTATGCTTATATGATCGATAGAACGACAATTACTATACTTATTACTCTTATTATTATCAATCTAACTCATATTATTAGCCATATTATGCTTATATGATCGATAGAACGAGAATTACTATACTCACTACTCTTAGTATTATCAATCTAACTCATATTATTAGCCATATTATGGTTATATTATCGATAGAACGACAATTACTATACTTATTACTGTTATTATTATCAATCTAACTCATATTATTAGCCATATTATGCTTATATGATCGATAGAACGACAATTACTATACTCACTACTCTTAGTATTATCAATCTAACTCATATTATTAGCCATATTATGCTTATATTATCGATAGAACGACAATTACTATATTTATTACTGTTATTATTATCAATCTAACTCATATTATTAGCCATATTATGCTTATATGATCGATAGAATGAGAATTACTATACTCACTACTCTTAGTATTATCACTCTAACTCATATTATTAGCCATATTATGCTTATATGATCGAGAGAACGACAATTACTATACTTATTACTCTTATTATTATCAATCTAACTCATATTATTAGCCATATTATGCTTATATGATCGATAGAACGACAATTACTATACTTATTACTCTTATTATTATGAATCTAACTCATATTATTCACCATATTATGCCGATATGATCGATAGAACTACAATTACTATACTCATTACTCTTATTATTATCAATCTAACTCATATTATTAGCCATATTATGCTTATATGATCGATAGAATGAGAATTACTATACTCACTACTCTTAGTATTATCACTCTAACTCATATTATTAGCCTTATTATGCTTATATGATCGATAGAACGACAATTACTATACTTACTACTCTTATTACTATCAATCTAACTCATATTATTAGCCATATTATGCTTATATGATCGATAGAACGAGAATTACTATACTCACTACTCTTAGTATTATCAATCTAACTCATATTATTAGCCATATTATGCTTATATGGTCGATAGAACGAGAATTACTATACTCACTACTCTTAGTATTATCAATCTAACTCATATTATTAGCCATATTATGGTTATATTATCGATAGAACGACAATTACTATACTTATTACTGTTATTATTATCAATCTAACTCATATTATTAGCCATATTATGCTTAAATGATCGATAGAATGAGAATTACTATACTCACTACTCTTAGTATTATCACTCTAACTCATATTATTAGCCATATTATGCTTATATGATCGAGAGAACGACAATTACTATACTTATTACTCTTATTATTATCAATCTAACTCATATTATTAGCCTTATTATGCTTATATGATCGATAGAACGACAATTACTGTAGTTATTACTCTTATTATTATCAATCTAACTCATATTATTAGCCATATTATGCTTATATGATCGATAGAACGAGAATTACTATACTCACTGCTCTTAGTATTATCAATCTAACTCATATTATTAGCCATATTATGCTTATATTATCGATAGAACGACAATTACTATACTTATTACTGTTATTATTATCAGTCTAACTCATATTATTAGCCATATTATGCTTATATGATCGATAGAACGAGAATTACTATACTCACTACTCTTAGTATTATCAATCTAACTCATATTATTAGCCATATTATGCTTATATGATCGATAGAACGACAATTACTATACCTATTACTCTTATTATTATGAATCTAACTCGTACTATTAACCATATTATGCCGATATGATCGATAGAACTGCAATTACTATACTCATTACTCTTATTATTATCAATCTAACTCATATTATTAGCCATATTATGCTTAAATGATCGATAGAATGAGAATTACTATACTCACTACTCTTAGTATTATCACTCTAACTCATATTATTAGCCATATTATGCTTATATGATCGAGAGAACGACAATTACTATACTTATTACTCTTATTATTATCAATCTAACTCATATTATTAGCCTTATTATGCTTATATGATCGATAGAACGACAATTACTGTAGTTATTACTCTTATTATTATCAATCTAACTCATATTATTAGCCATATTATGCTTATATGATCGATAGAACGAGAATTACTATACTCACTACTCTTATTATTATCAATCTAACTCATATTATTAGCCATATTATGCTTATATGATCGATAGAACGACAATTACTATACTTATTACTCTTATTATTATCAATCTAACTCATATTATTAGCCATGTTATGCTTATATGATCGATGGAACGAGAACTACTATACTCACTACTCTTAGTATTATCAATCCAACTCATATTATTAGCCATATTATGCTTATATTATCGATAGAACGACAATTACTATACTTATTACTGTTATTATTATCAATCTGACTCATATTATTACCCATATTATGCTTAAATGATCGATAGAACGACAATTACTATACTTATTACTCTTATTATTATCAATCTAACTCGTATTATTAGCCATATTATGCTTACATGATCGATAGAACGACAAATACTATACTTATTACTCTTATTATTATCAATCTATATCATATTGTTAGCCATATTATGCATATATGATCGATAGAACGACAATTACTATACTTATTACTCTTATTATTATGAATCTAACTCATATTATTCACCATATTATGCCGATATGATCGATAGAACTACAATTACTATACTCATTACTCTTATTATTATCAATCTAACTCATATTATTAGCCATATTATGCTTATATGATCGATAGAATGAGAATTACTATACTCACTACTCTTAGTATTATCACTCTAACTCATATTATTAGCCTTATTATGCTTATATGATCGATAGAACGACAATTACTATACTTATTACTCTTATTACTATCAATCTAACTCATATTATTAGCCATATTATGCTTATATGATCGATAGAACGAGAATTACAATACTCACTACTCTTAGTATTATCAATCTAACTCATATTATTAGCCATATTATGGTTATATTATCGATAGAACGACAATTACTATACTTATTACTGTTATTATTATCAATCTAACTCATATTATTAGCCATATTATGCTTAAATGATCGATAGAATGAGAATTACTATACTCACTACTCTTAGTATTATCACTCTAACTCATATTATTAGCCATATTATGCTTATATGATCGATAGAACGACAATTACTATACTTATTACTCTTATTATTATCAATCTAACTCATATTATTAGCCATATTATGCTTATATGATCGATGGAACGAGAACTACTATACTCACTACTCTTAGTATTATCAATCTAACTCATATTATTAGCCATATTATGCTTATATTATCGATAGAACGACAATTACTATACTTATTACTGTTATTATTATCAATCTGACTCATATTATTACCCATATTATGCTTAAATGATCGATAGAACTACAATTACTATACTTATTACTCTTATTATTATCAATCTAACTCATATTATTAGCCATATTATGCTTATATGATCGATAGAACGACAAATACTATACTTATTACTCTTATTATTATCAATCTAACCCATATTATTAGCCATATTATGCTTATATGATCGATAGAACGAGAATTACTATACTCACTACTCTTAGTATTATCAATCTAACTCATATTATTAGCCATATTATGATTATATTATCGATAGAACGACAATTACTATACTTATTACTGTTATTATTATCAATCTAACTCATATTATTAGCCATATTATGCTTATATGATCGATAGAACGACAATTACTATACTCACTACTCTTAGTATTATCAATCTAACTCATATTATTAGCCATATTATGCTTATATTATCGATAGAACGACAATTACTATACTTATTACTGTTATTATTATCAATCTAACTCATATTATTAGCCATATTATGCTTATATGATCGATAGAATGAGAATTACTATACTCACTACTCTTAGTATTATCACTCTAACTCATATTATTAGCCATATTATGCTTATATGATCGAGAGAACGACAATTACTATACTTATTACTCTTATTATTATCAATCTAACTCATATTATTAGCCATATTATGCTTATATGATCGATAGAACGACAATTACTATACTTATTACTCTTATTATTATGAATCTAACTCATATTATTCACCATATTATGCCGATATGATCGATAGAACTACAATTACTATACTCATTACTCTTATTATTATCAATCTAACTCATATTATTAGCCATATTATGCTTATATGATCGATAGAATGAGAATTACTATACTCACTACTCTTAGTATTATCACTCTAACTCATATTATTAGCCTTATTATGCTTATATGATCGATAGAACGACAATTACTATACTTACTACTCTTATTACTATCAATCTAACTCATATTATTAGCCATATTATGCTTATATGATCGATAGAACGAGAATTACTATACTCACTACTCTTAGTATTATCAATCTAACTCATATTATTAGCCATATTATGCTTATATGGTCGATAGAACGAGAATTACTATACTCACTACTCTTAGTATTATCAATCTAACTCATATTATTAGCCATATTATGCTTATATGATCGATAGAACGACAATTACTATACTTATTACTCTTATTATTATGAATCTAACTGATATTATTAACCATATTATGCCGATATGATCGATAGAACTACAATTACTATACTCATTACTGTTATTATTATCAATCTAACTCATATTATTAGCCATATTATGCTTAAATGATCGATAGAACGACAATTACTATACTTATTACTCTTATTATTATCAATCTAACTCGTATTATTAGCCATATTATGCTTACATGATCGATAGAACGACAAATACTATACTTATTACTCTTATTATTATCAATCTAACCCATATTATTAGCCATATTATGCTTATATGATCGATAGAACGAGAATTACTATACTCACTACTCTTAGTATTATCAATCTATCTCATATTATTAGCCATATTATGATTATATTATCGATAGAACGACAATTACTATACTTATTACTCTTATTACTATCAATCTAACTCATATTATTGGCCATATTATGCTTATATGATCGATAGAACGAGAATTACTATACTCACTACTCTTAGTATTATCAATCTAACTCATATTATTAGCCATATTATGGTTATATTATCGATAGAACGACAATTACTATACTTATTACTGTTATTATTATCAATCTAACTCATATTATTAGCCATATTATGCTTAAATGATCGATAGAATGAGAATTACTATACTCACTACTCTTAGTATTATCACTCTAACTCATATTATTAGCCATATTATGCTTATATGATCGAGAGAACGACAATTACTATACTTATTACTCTTATTATTATCAATCTAACTCATATTATTAGCCTTATTATGCTTATATGATCGATAGAACGACAATTACTGTAGTTATTACTCTTATTATTATCAATCTAACTCATATTATTAGCCATATTATGCTTATATGATCGATAGAACGAGAATTACTATACTCACTACTCTTAGTATTATCAATCTAACTCATATTATTAGCCATATTATGCTTATATTATCGATAGAACGACAATTACTATACTTATTACTGTTATTATTATCAATCTAACTCATATCATTAGCCATATTATGCTTATATGATCGATAGAACGAGAATTACTATACTCACTACTCTTAGTATTATCAATCTAACTCATATTATTAGCCATATTATGCTTATATGATCGATAGAACGACAATTACTATACCTATTACTCTTATTATTATGAATCTAACTCATACTATTAACCATATTATGCCGATATGATCGATAGAACTGCAATTACTATACTCATTACTCTTATTATTATCACTCTAACTCATATTATTAGCCATATTATGCTTATATGATCGAGAGAACGACAATTACTATACTTATTACTCTTATTATTATCAATCTAACTCATATTATTAGCCTTATTATGCTTATATGATCGATAGAACGACAATTACTGTAGTTATTACTCTTATTATTATCAATCGAACTCATATTATTAGCCATATTATGCTTATATGATCGATAGAACGAGAATTACTATACTCACTACTCTTATTATTATCAATCTAACTCATATTATTAGCCATATTATGCTTATATGATCGAGAGAACGACAATTACTATACTTATTACTCTTATTATTATCAATCTAACTCATATTATTAGCCTTATTATGCTTATATGATCGATAGAACGACAAATACTATACTTATTACTCTTATTATTATCAATCTAACCCATATTATTAGCCATATTATGCTTATATGATCGATAGAACGAGAATTACTATACTCACTACTCTTATTATTATCAATCTAACTCATATTATTAGCCATATTATGCTTATATGATCGATAGAACGACAATTACTATACTTATTACTCTTATTATTATGAATCTAACTCATATTATTCACCATATTATGCCGATATGATCGATAGAACTACAATTACTATACTTATTACTCTTATTACTATCAATCTAACTCATATTATTAGCCATATTATGCTTATATGATCTATAGAACGAGAATTACTATACTCACTACTCTTAGTATTATCAATCTAACTCATATTATTAGCCATATTATGGTTATATTATCGATAGAACGACAATTACTATACTTATTACTGTTATTATTATCAATCTAACTCATATTATTAGCCATATTATGCTTAAATGATCGATAGAATGAGAATTACTATACTCACTACTCTTAGTATTATCACTCTAACTCATATTATTAGCCATATTATGCTTATATTATCGAGAGAACGACAATTACTATACTTATTAGTCTTATTATTATCAATCTAACTCATATTATTAGCCTTATTATGCTTATATGATCGATAGAACGACAATTACTGTAGTTATTACTCTTATTATTATCAATCTAACTCATATTATTAGCCATATTATGCTTATATGATCGATAGAACGAGAATTACTATACTCACTACTCTTAGTATTATCAATCTAACTCATATTATTAGCCATATTATGCTTATATTATCGATACAACGACAATTACTATACTTATTACTGTTATTATTATCAATCTAACTCATATTATTAGCCATATTATGCTTATATGATCGATAGAACGACAATTACTATACTTATTACTCTTATTATTATGAATCTAACTCATATTATTAACCATATTATGCCGATATGATCGATAGAACTACAATTACTATACTCATTACTCTTATTATTATCAATCTAACTCATATTATTAGCCATATTATGCTTATATGATCGATAGAACGAGAATTACTATACTCACTACTCTTAGTATTATCAATCTAACTCATATTATTAGCCATATTATGCTTATATGATCGATAGAACGACAATTACTATACTTATTACTCTTATTATTATCAATCTAACTCATATTATTAGCCATATTATGCTTATATGATCGATGGAACGAGAACTACTATACTCACTACTCTTAGTATTATCAATCTAACTCATATTATTAGCCATATTATGCTTATATTATCGATAGAACGACAATTACTATACTTATTACTGTTATTACTATCAATCTGACTCATATTATTACCCATATTATGCTTAAATGATCGATAGAACGACAATTACTATACTTATTACTCTTATTATTATCAATCTATATCATATTATTAGCCATATTATGCTTATATGATCGATAGAACGACAATTACTATACTCACTACTCTTAGTATTATCAATCTAACTCATATTATTAGCCATATTATGCTTATATTATCGATAGAACGACAGTTACTATACTTATTACTGTTATTATTATCAATCTAACTCATATTATTAGCCATATTATGCTTATATGATCGATAGAATGAGAATTACTATACTCACTACTCTCGGTATTATCACTCTAACTCATATTATTAGCCTTATTATGCTTATATGATCGATAGAACGACAATTACTGTAGTTATTACTCTTATTATTATCAATCTAACTCATATTATTAGCCATATTATGCTTATATGATCGATAGAACGACAATTACTATACTTATTACTCTTATTATTATGAATCTAACTCATATTATTCACCATATTATGCCGATATGATCGATAGAACTACAATTACTATACTCATTACTCTTATTATTATCAATCTAACTCATATTATTAGCCATATTATGCTTATATGATCGATAGAATGAGAATTACTATACTCACTACTCTTAGTATTATCACTCTAACTCATATTATTAGCCTTATTATGCTTATATGATCGATAGAACGACAATTACTATACTTACTACTCTTATTACTATCAATCTAACTCATATTATTAGCCATATTATGCTTATATGATCGATAGAACGAGAATTACTATACTCACTACTCTTAGTATTATCAATCTAACTCATATTATTAGCCATATTATGCTTATATGGTCGATAGAACGAGAATTACTATACTCACTACTCTTAGTATTATCAATCTAACTCATATTATTAGCCATATTATGCTTATATGGTCGATAGAACGAGAATTACTATACTCACTACTCTTAGTATTATCAATCTAACTCATATTATTAGCCATATTATGCTTATATGATCGATAGAACGACAATTACTATACTTATTACTCTTATTATTATGAATCTAACTGATATTATTAACCATATTATGCCGATATGATCGATAGAACTACAATTACTATACTCATTACTGTTATTATTATCAATCTAACTCATATTATTAGCCATATTATGCTTAAATGATCGATAGAACGACAATTACTATACTTATTACTCTTATTATTATCAATCTAACTCGTATTATTAGCCATATTATGCTTACATGATCGATAGAACGACAAATACTATACTTATTACTCTTATTATTATCAATCTAACCCATATTATTAGCCATATTATGCTTATATGATCGATAGAACGAGAATTACTATACTCACTACTCTTAGTATTATCAATCTAACTCATATTATTAGCCATATTATGATTATATTATCGATAGAACGACAATTACTATACTTATTACTCTTATTACTATCAATCTAACTCATATTATTGGCCATATTATGCTTATATGATCGATAGAACGAGAATTACTATACTCACTACTCTTAGTATTATCAATCTAACTCATATTATTAGCCATATTATGGTTATATTATCGATAGAACGACAATTACTATACTTATTACTGTTATTATTATCAATCTAACTCATATTATTAGCCATATTATGCTTAAATGATCGATAGAATGAGAATTACTATACTCACTACTCTTAGTATTATCACTCTAACTCATATTATTAGCCATATTATGCTTATATGATCGAGAGAACGACAATTACTATACTTATTACTCTTATTATTATCAATCTAACTCATATTATTAGCCTTATTATGCTTATATGATCGATAGAACGACAATTACTGTAGTTATTACTCTTATTATTATCAATCTAACTCATATTATTAGCCATATTATGCTTATATGATCGATAGAACGAGAATTACTATACTCACTACTCTTAGTATTATCAATCTAACTCATATTATTAGCCATATTATGCTTATATTATCGATAGAACGACAATTACTATACTTATTACTGTTATTATTATCAATCTAACTCATATCATTAGCCATATTATGCTTATATGATCGATAGAACGAGAATTACTATACTCACTACTCTTAGTATTATCAATCTAACTCATATTATTAGCCATATTATGCTTATATGATCGATAGAACGACAATTACTATACCTATTACTCTTATTATTATGAATCTAACTCATACTATTAACCATATTATGCCGATATGATCGATAGAACTGCAATTACTATACTCATTACTCTTATTATTATCACTCTAACTCATATTATTAGCCATATTATGCTTATATGATCGAGAGAACGACAATTACTATACTTATTACTCTTATTATTATCAATCTAACTCATATTATTAGCCTTATTATGCTTATATGATCGATAGAACGACAATTACTGTAGTTATTACTCTTATTATTATCAATCGAACTCATATTATTAGCCATATTATGCTTATATGATCGATAGAACGAGAATTACTATACTCACTACTCTTATTATTATCAATCTAACTCATATTATTAGCCATATTATGCTTATATGATCGAGAGAACGACAATTACTATACTTATTACTCTTATTATTATCAATCTAACTCATATTATTAGCCTTATTATGCTTATATGATCGATAGAACGACAAATACTATACTTATTACTCTTATTATTATCAATCTAACCCATATTATTAGCCATATTATGCTTATATGATCGATAGAACGAGAATTACTATACTCACTACTCTTATTATTATCAATCTAACTCATATTATTAGCCATATTATGCTTATATGATCGATAGAACGACAATTACTATACTTATTACTCTTATTATTATGAATCTAACTCATATTATTCACCATATTATGCCGATATGATCGATAGAACTACAATTACTATACTTATTACTCTTATTACTATCAATCTAACTCATATTATTAGCCATATTATGCTTATATGATCTATAGAACGAGAATTACTATACTCACTACTCTTAGTATTATCAATCTAACTCATATTATTAGCCATATTATGGTTATATTATCGATAGAACGACAATTACTATACTTATTACTGTTATTATTATCAATCTAACTCATATTATTAGCCATATTATGCTTAAATGATCGATAGAATGAGAATTACTATACTCACTACTCTTAGTATTATCACTCTAACTCATATTATTAGCCATATTATGCTTATATTATCGAGAGAACGACAATTACTATACTTATTAGTCTTATTATTATCAATCTAACTCATATTATTAGCCTTATTATGCTTATATGATCGATAGAACGACAATTACTGTAGTTATTACTCTTATTATTATCAATCTAACTCATATTATTAGCCATATTATGCTTATATGATCGATAGAACGAGAATTACTATACTCACTACTCTTAGTATTATCAATCTAACTCATATTATTAGCCATATTATGCTTATATTATCGATACAACGACAATTACTATACTTATTACTGTTATTATTATCAATCTAACTCATATTATTAGCCATATTATGCTTATATGATCGATAGAACGACAATTACTATACTTATTACTCTTATTATTATGAATCTAACTCATATTATTAACCATATTATGCCGATATGATCGATAGAACTACAATTACTATACTCATTACTCTTATTATTATCAATCTAACTCATATTATTAGCCATATTATGCTTATATGATCGATAGAACGAGAATTACTATACTCACTACTCTTAGTATTATCAATCTAACTCATATTATTAGCCATATTATGCTTATATGATCGATAGAACGACAATTACTATACTTATTACTCTTATTATTATCAATCTAACTCATATTATTAGCCATATTATGCTTATATGATCGATGGAACGAGAACTACTATACTCACTACTCTTAGTATTATCAATCTAACTCATATTATTAGCCATATTATGCTTATATTATCGATAGAACGACAATTACTATACTTATTACTGTTATTACTATCAATCTGACTCATATTATTACCCATATTATGCTTAAATGATCGATAGAACGACAATTACTATACTTATTACTCTTATTATTATCAATCTATATCATATTATTAGCCATATTATGCTTATATGATCGATAGAACGACAAATACTATACTCACTACTCTTAGTATTATCAATCTAACTCATATTATTAGCCATATTATGCTTATATTATCGATAGAACGACAGTTACTATACTTATTACTGTTATTATTATCAATCTAACTCATATTATTAGCCATATTATGCTTATATGATCGATAGAATGAGAATTACAATACTCACTACTCTTAGTATTATCACTCTAACTCATATTATTAGCCTTAATATGCTTATATGATCGATAGAACGACAATTACTGTAGTTATTACTCTTATTATTATCAATCTAACTCATATTATTAGCCATATTTTGCTTATATGATCGATAGAACTACAATTACTATACCCATTACTCTTATTATTATCAATCTAACTCATATTATTAGCCATATTATGCTTATATGATCGATAGAATGAGAATTACTATACTCACTACTCTCGGTATTATCACTCTAACTCATATTATTAGCCTTATTATGCTTATATGATCGATAGAACGACAATTACTGTAGTTATTACTCTTATTATTATCAATCTAACTCATATTATTAGCCATATTATGCTTATATGATCGATAGAACGACAATTACTATACTTATTACTCTTATTATTATGAATCTAACTCATATTATTCACCATATTATGCCGATATGATCGATAGAACTACAATTACTATACTCATTACTCTTATTATTATCAATCTAACTCATATTATTAGCCATATTATGCTTATATGATCGATAGAATGAGAATTACTATACTCACTACTCTTAGTATTATCACTCTAACTCATATTATTAGCCTTATTATGCTTATATGATCGATAGAACGACAATTACTATACTTACTACTCTTATTACTATCAATCTAACTCATATTATTAGCCATATTATGCTTATATGATCGATAGAACGAGAATTACTATACTCACTACTCTTAGTATTATCAATCTAACTCATATTATTAGCCATATTATGCTTATATGGTCGATAGAACGAGAATTACTATACTCACTACTCTTAGTATTATCAATCTAACTCATATTATTAGCCATATTATGGTTATATTATCGATAGAACGACAATTACTATACTTATTACTGTTATTATTATCAATCTAACTCATATTATTAGCCATATTATGCTTAAATGATCGATAGAATGAGAATTACTATACTCACTACTCTTAGTATTATCACTCTAACTCATATTATTAGCCATATTATGCTTATATGATCGAGAGAACGACAATTACTATACTTATTACTCTTATTATTATCAATCTAACTCATATTATTAGCCTTATTATGCTTATATGATCGATAGAACGACAATTACTGTAGTTATTACTCTTATTATTATCAATCTAACTCATATTATTAGCCATATTATGCTTATATGATCGATAGAACGAGAATTACTATACTCACTGCTCTTAGTATTATCAATCTAACTCATATTATTAGCCATATTATGCTTATATTATCGATAGAACGACAATTACTATACTTATTACTGTTATTATTATCAGTCTAACTCATATTATTAGCCATATTATGCTTATATGATCGATAGAACGAGAATTACTATACTCACTACTCTTAGTATTATCAATCTAACTCATATTATTAGCCATATTATGCTTATATGATCGATAGAACGACAATTACTATACCTATTACTCTTATTATTATGAATCTAACTCGTACTATTAACCATATTATGCCGATATGATCGATAGAACTGCAATTACTATACTCATTACTCTTATTATTATCAATCTAACTCATATTATTAGCCATATTATGCTTAAATGATCGATAGAATGAGAATTACTATACTCACTACTCTTAGTATTATCACTCTAACTCATATTATTAGCCATATTATGCTTATATGATCGAGAGAACGACAATTACTATACATATTACTCTTATTATTATCAATCTAACTCATATTATTAGCCTTATTATGCTTATATGATCGATAGAACGACAATTACTGTAGTTATTACTCTTATTATTATCAATCTAACTCATATTATTAGCCATATTATGCTTATATGATCGATAGAACGAGAATTACTATACTCACTACTCTTATTATTATCAATCTAACTCATATTATTAGCCATATTATGCTTATATGATCGAGAGAACGACAATTACTATACTTATACTCTTATTATTATCAATCTAACTCATATTATTAGCCTTATTATGCTTATATGATCGATAGAACGACAAATACTATACTTATTACTCTTATTATTACCAATCTAACCCATATTATTAGCCATATTATGCTTATATGATCTATACAACGAGAATTACTATACTCACTACTCTTAGTATTATCAATCTAACTCATATTATTAGCCATATTATGGTTATATTATCGATAGAACGACAATTACTATACTTATTACTGTTATTATTATCAATCTAACTCATATTATTAGCCATATTATGCTTAAATGATCGATAGAATGAGAATTACTATACTCACTACTCTTAGTATTATCACTCTAACTCATATTATTAGCCATATTATGCTTATATGATCGAGAGAACGACAATTACTATACTTATTAGTCTTATTATTATCAATCTAACTCATATTATTAGCCTTATTATGCTTATATGAACGATAGAACGACAATTACTGTAGTTATTACTCTTATTATTATCAATCTAACTCATATTATTAGCCATATTATGCTTATATGATCGATAGAACGAGAATTACTATACTCACTACTCTTAGTGTTATCAATCTAACTCATATTATTAGCCATATTATGCTTATATTATCGATAGAACGACAATTACTATACTTATTACTGTTATTATTATCAATCTAACTCATATTATTAGCCATATTATGCTTATATGATCGATAGAACGACAATTACTATACTCACTACTCTTAGTATTATCAATCTAACTCATATTATTAGCCATATTATGCTTATATTATCGATAGAACGACAATTACTATACTTATTACTGTTATTATTATCAATCTAACTCATATTATTAGCCATATTATGCTTATATGATCGATAGAATGAGAATTACTATACTCACTACTCTTAGTATTATCACTCTAACTCATATTATTAGCCATATTATGCTTATATGATCGAGAGAACGACAATTACTATACTTATTACTCTTATTATTATCAATCTAACTCATATTATTAGCCATATTATGCTTATATGATCGATAGAACGACAATTACTATACCTATTACTCTTATTATTATGAATCTAACTCGTACTATTAACCATATTATGCCGATATGATCGATAGAACTACAATTACTATACTCATTACTCTTATTATTATCAATCTAACTCATATTATTAGCCATATTATGCTTATATGATCGATAGAATGAGAATTACTATACTCACTACTCTTAGTATTATCACTCTAACTCATATTATTAGCCTTATTATGCTTATATGATCGATAGAACGACAATTACTATACTTACTACTCTTATTACTATCAATCTAACTCATATTATTAGCCATATTATGCTTATATGATCGATAGAACGAGAATTACTATACTCACTACTCTTAGTATTATCAATCTAACTCATATTATTAGCCATATTATGCTTATATGGTCGATAGAACGAGAATTACTATACTCACTACTCTTAGTATTATCAATCTAACTCATATTATTAGCCATATTATGCTTATATGATCGATAGAACGACAATTACTATACTTATTACTCTTATTATTATGAATCTAACTGATATTATTAACCATATTATGCCGATATGATCGATAGAACTACAATTACTATACTCATTACTGTTATTATTATCAATCTAACTCATATTATTAGCCATATTATGCTTAAATGATCGATAGAACGACAATTACTATACTTATTACTCTTATTATTATCAATCTAACTCGTATTATTAGCCATATTATGCTTACATGATCGATAGAACGACAAATACTATACTTATTACTCTTATTATTATCAATCTAACCCATATTATTAGCCATATTATGCTTATATGATCGATAGAACGAGAATTACTATACTCACTACTCTTAGTATTATCAATCTAACTCATATTATTAGCCATATTATGATTATATTATCGATAGAACGACAATTACTATACTTATTACTCTTATTACTATCAATCTAACTCATATTATTGGCCATATTATGCTTATATGATCGATAGAACGAGAATTACTATACTCACTACTCTTAGTATTATCAATCTAACTCATATTATTAGCCATATTATGGTTATATTATCGATAGAACGACAATTACTATACTTATTACTGTTATTATTATCAATCTAACTCATATTATTAGCCATATTATGCTTAAATGATCGATAGAATGAGAATTACTATACTCACTACTCTTAGTATTATCACTCTAACTCATATTATTAGCCATATTATGCTTATATGATCGAGAGAACGACAATTACTATACTTATTACTCTTATTATTATCAATCTAACTCATATTATTAGCCTTATTATGCTTATATGATCGATAGAACGACAATTACTGTAGTTATTACTCTTATTATTATCAATCTAACTCATATTATTAGCCATATTATGCTTATATGATCGATAGAACGAGAATTACTATACTCACTACTCTTAGTATTATCAATCTAACTCATATTATTAGCCATATTATGCTTATATTATCGATAGAACGACAATTACTATACTTATTACTGTTATTATTATCAATCTAACTCATATCATTAGCCATATTATGCTTATATGATCGATAGAACGAGAATTACTATACTCACTACTCTTAGTATTATCAATCTAACTCATATTATTAGCCATATTATGCTTATATGATCGATAGAACGACAATTACTATACCTATTACTCTTATTATTATGAATCTAACTCATACTATTAACCATATTATGCCGATATGATCGATAGAACTGCAATTACTATACTCATTACTCTTATTATTATCACTCTAACTCATATTATTAGCCATATTATGCTTATATGATCGAGAGAACGACAATTACTATACTTATTACTCTTATTATTATCAATCTAACTCATATTATTAGCCTTATTATGCTTATATGATCGATAGAACGACAATTACTGTAGTTATTACTCTTATTATTATCAATCGAACTCATATTATTAGCCATATTATGCTTATATGATCGATAGAACGAGAATTACTATACTCACTACTCTTATTATTATCAATCTAACTCATATTATTAGCAATATTATGCTTATATGATCGAGAGAACGACAATTACTATACTTATTACTCTTATTATTATCAATCTAACTCATATTATTAGCCTTATTATGCTTATATGATCGATAGAACGACAAATACTATACTTATTACTCTTATTATTATCAATCTAACCCATATTATTAGCCATATTATGCTTATATGATCGATAGAACGAGAATTACTATACTCACTACTCTTATTATTATCAATCTAACTCATATTATTAGCCATATTATGCTTATATGATCGATAGAACGACAATTACTATACTTATTACTCTTATTATTATGAATCTAACTCATATTATTCACCATATTATGCCGATATGATCGATAGAACTACAATTACTATACTTATTACTCTTATTACTATCAATCTAACTCATATTATTAGCCATATTATGCTTATATGATCTATAGAACGAGAATTACTATACTCACTACTCTTAGTATTATCAATCTAACTCATATTATTAGCCATATTATGGTTATATTATCGATAGAACGACAATTACTATACTTATTACTGTTATTATTATCAATCTAACTCATATTATTAGCCATATTATGCTTAAATGATCGATAGAATGAGAATTACTATACTCACTACTCTTAGTATTATCACTCTAACTCATATTATTAGCCATATTATGCTTATATTATCGAGAGAACGACAATTACTATACTTATTAGTCTTATTATTATCAATCTAACTCATATTATTAGCCTTATTATGCTTATATGATCGATAGAACGACAATTACTGTAGTTATTACTCTTATTATTATCAATCTAACTCATATTATTAGCCATATTATGCTTATATGATCGATAGAACGAGAATTACTATACTCACTACTCTTAGTATTATCAATCTAACTCATATTATTAGCCATATTATGCTTATATTATCGATACAACGACAATTACTATACTTATTACTGTTATTATTATCAATCTAACTCATATTATTAGCCATATTATGCTTATATGATCGATAGAACGACAATTACTATACTTATTACTCTTATTATTATGAATCTAACTCATATTATTAACCATATTATGCCGATATGATCGATAGAACTACAATTACTATACTCATTACTCTTATTATTATCAATCTAACTCATATTATTAGCCATATTATGCTTATATGATCGATAGAACGAGAATTACTATACTCACTACTCTTAGTATTATCAATCTAACTCATATTATTAGCCATATTATGCTTATATGATCGATAGAACGACAATTACTATACTTATTACTCTTATTATTATCAATCTAACTCATATTATTAGCCATATTATGCTTATATGATCGATGGAACGAGAACTACTATACTCACTACTCTTAGTATTATCAATCTAACTCATATTATTAGCCATATTATGCTTATATTATCGATAGAACGACAATTACTATACTTATTACTGTTATTACTATCAATCTGACTCATATTATTACCCATATTATGCTTAAATGATCGATAGAACGACAATTACTATACTTATTACTCTTATTATTATCAATCTATATCATATTATTAGCCATATTATGCTTATATGATCGATAGAACGACAATTACTATACTCACTACTCTTAGTATTATCAATCTAACTCATATTATTAGCCATATTATGCTTATATTATCGATAGAACGACAGTTACTATACTTATTACTGTTATTATTATCAATCTAACTCATATTATTAGCCATATTATGCTTATATGATCGATAGAATGAGAATTACAATACTCACTACTCTTAGTATTATCACTCTAACTCATATTATTAGCCTTAATATGCTTATATGATCGATAGAACGACAATTACTGTAGTTATTACTCTTATTATTATCAATCTAACTCATATTATTAGCCATATTTTGCTTATATGATCGATAGAACTACAATTACTATACCCATTACTCTTATTATTATCAATCTAACTCATATTATTAGCCATATTATGCTTATATGATCGATAGAATGAGAATTACTATACTCACTACTCTCGGTATTATCACTCTAACTCATATTATTAGCCTTATTATGCTTATATGATCGATAGAACGACAATTACTGTAGTTATTACTCTTATTATTATCAATCTAACTCATATTATTAGCCATATTATGCTTATATGATCGATAGAACGACAATTACTATACTTATTACTCTTATTATTATGAATCTAACTCATATTATTCACCATATTATGCCGATATGATCGATAGAACTACAATTACTATACTCATTACTCTTATTATTATCAATCTAACTCATATTATTAGCCATATTATGCTTATATGATCGATAGAATGAGAATTACTATACTCACTACTCTTAGTATTATCACTCTAACTCATATTATTAGCCTTATTATGCTTATATGATCGATAGAACGACAATTACTATACTTACTACTCTTATTACTATCAATCTAACTCATATTATTAGCCATATTATGCTTATATGATCGATAGAACGAGAATTACTATACTCACTACTCTTAGTATTATCAATCTAACTCATATTATTAGCCATATTATGCTTATATGGTCGATAGAACGAGAATTACTATACTCACTACTCTTAGTATTATCAATCTAACTCATATTATTAGCCATATTATGGTTATATTATCGATAGAACGACAATTACTATACTTATTACTGTTATTATTATCAATCTAACTCATATTATTAGCCATATTATGCTTAAATGATCGATAGAATGAGAATTACTATACTCACTACTCTTAGTATTATCACTCTAACTCATATTATTAGCCATATTATGCTTATATTATCGAGAGAACGACAATTACTATACTTATTAGTCTTATTATTATCAATCTAACTCATATTATTAGCCTTATTATGCTTATATGATCGATAGAACGACAATTACTGTAGTTATTACTCTTATTATTATCAATCTAACTCATATTATTAGCCATATTATGCTTATATGATCGATAGAACGAGAATTACTATACTCACTACTCTTAGTATTATCAATCTAACTCATATTATTAGCCATATTATGCTTATATTATCGATACAACGACAATTACTATACTTATTACTGTTATTATTATCAATCTAACTCATATTATTAGCCATATTATGCTTATATGATCGATAGAACGACAATTACTATACTTATTACTCTTATTATTATGAATCTAACTCATATTATTAACCATATTATGCCGATATGATCGATAGAACTACAATTACTATACTCATTACTCTTATTATTATCAATCTAACTCATATTATTAGCCATATTATGCTTATATGATCGATAGAACGAGAATTACTATACTCACTACTCTTAGTATTATCAATCTAACTCATATTATTAGCCATATTATGCTTATATGATCGATAGAACGACAATTACTATACTTATTACTCTTATTATTATCAATCTAACTCATATTATTAGCCATATTATGCTTATATGATCGATGGAACGAGAACTACTATACTCACTACTCTTAGTATTATCAATCTAACTGATATTATTAGCTATATTATGCTTATATTATCGATAGAACGACAATTACTATACTTATTACTGTTATTACTATCAATCTGACTCATATTATTACCCATATTATGCTTAAATGATCGATAGAACGACAATTACTATACTTATTACTCTTATTATTATCAATCTATATCATATTATTAGCCATATTATGCTTATATGATCGATAGAACGAGAATTACTATACTCACTACTCTTAGTATTATCAATCTAACTCATATTATTAGCCATATTATGCTTATATGGTCGATAGAACGAGAATTACTATACTCACTACTCTTAGTATTATCAATCTAACTCATATTATTAGCCATATTATGGTTATATTATCGATAGAACGACAATTACTATACTTATTACTGTTATTATTATCAATCTAACTCATATTATTAGCCATATTATGCTTAAATGATCGATAGAATGAGAATTACTATACTCACTACTCTTAGTATTATCACTCTAACTCATATTATTAGCCATATTATGCTTATATTATCGAGAGAACGACAATTACTATACTTATTAGTCTTATTATTATCAATCTAACTCATATTATTAGCCTTATTATGCTTATATGATCGATAGAACGACAATTACTGTAGTTATTACTCTTATTATTATCAATCTAACTCATATTATTAGCCATATTATGCTTATATGATCGATAGAACGAGAATTACTATACTCACTACTCTTAGTATTATCAATCTAACTCATATTATTAGCCATATTATGCTTATATTATCGATACAACGACAATTACTATACTTATTACTGTTATTATTATCAATCTAACTCATATTATTAGCCATATTATGCTTATATGATCGATAGAACGACAATTACTATACTTATTACTCTTATTATTATGAATCTAACTCATATTATTAACCATATTATGCCGATATGATCGATAGAACTACAATTACTATACTCATTACTCTTATTATTATCAATCTAACTCATATTATTAGCCATATTATGCTTATATGATCGATAGAACGAGAATTACTATACTCACTACTCTTAGTATTATCAATCTAACTCATATTATTAGCCATATTATGCTTATATGATCGATAGAACGACAATTACTATACTTATTACTCTTATTATTATCAATCTAACTCATATTATTAGCCATATTATGCTTATATGATCGATGGAACGAGAACTACTATACTCACTACTCTTAGTATTATCAATCTAACTCATATTATTAGCCATATTATGCTTATATTATCGATAGAACGACAATTACTATACTTATTACTGTTATTACTATCAATCTGACTCATATTATTACCCATATTATGCTTAAATGATCGATAGAACGACAATTACTATACTTATTACTCTTATTATTATCAATCTATATCATATTATTAGCCATATTATGCTTATATGATCGATAGAACGACAATTACTATACTCACTACTCTTAGTATTATCAATCTAACTCATATTATTAGCCATATTATGCTTATATTATCGATAGAACGACAGTTACTATACTTATTACTGTTATTATTATCAATCTAACTCATATTATTAGCCATATTATGCTTATATGATCGATAGAATGAGAATTACAATACTCACTACTCTTAGTATTATCACTCTAACTCATATTATTAGCCTTAATATGCTTATATGATCGATAGAACGACAATTACTGTAGTTATTACTCTTATTATTATCAATCTAACTCATATTATTAGCCATATTTTGCTTATATGATCGATAGAACTACAATTACTATACCCATTACTCTTATTATTATCAATCTAACTCATATTATTAGCCATATTATGCTTATATGATCGATAGAATGAGAATTACTATACTCACTACTCTCGGTATTATCACTCTAACTCATATTATTAGCCTTATTATGCTTATATGATCGATAGAACGACAATTACTGTAGTTATTACTCTTATTATTATCAATCTAACTCATATTATTAGCCATATTATGCTTATATGATCGATAGAACGACAATTACTATACTTATTACTCTTATTATTATGAATCTAACTCATATTATTCACCATATTATGCCGATATGATCGATAGAACTACAATTACTATACTCATTACTCTTATTATTATCAATCTAACTCATATTATTAGCCATATTATGCTTATATGATCGATAGAATGAGAATTACTATACTCACTACTCTTAGTATTATCACTCTAACTCATATTATTAGCCTTATTATGCTTATATGATCGATAGAACGACAATTACTATACTTACTACTCTTATTACTATCAATCTAACTCATATTATTAGCCATATTATGCTTATATGATCGATAGAACGAGAATTACTATACTCACTACTCTTAGTATTATCAATCTAACTCATATTATTAGCCATATTATGCTTATATGGTCGATAGAACGAGAATTACTATACTCACTACTCTTAGTATTATCAATCTAACTCATATTATTAGCCATATTATGGTTATATTATCGATAGAACGACAATTACTATACTTATTACTGTTATTATTATCAATCTAACTCATATTATTAGCCATATTATGCTTAAATGATCGATAGAATGAGAATTACTATACTCACTACTCTTAGTATTATCACTCTAACTCATATTATTAGCCATATTATGCTTATATGATCGAGAGAACGACAATTACTATACTTATTACTCTTATTATTATCAATCTAACTCATATTATTAGCCTTATTATGCTTATATGATCGATAGAACGACAATTACTGTAGTTATTACTCTTATTATTATCAATCTAACTCATATTATTAGCCATATTATGCTTATATGATCGATAGAACGAGAATTACTATACTCACTGCTCTTAGTATTATCAATCTAACTCATATTATTAGCCATATTATGCTTATATTATCGATAGAACGACAATTACTATACTTATTACTGTTATTATTATCAGTCTAACTCATATTATTAGCCATATTATGCTTATATGATCGATAGAACGAGAATTACTATACTCACTACTCTTAGTATTATCAATCTAACTCATATTATTAGCCATATTATGCTTATATGATCGATAGAACGACAATTACTATACCTATTACTCTTATTATTATGAATCTAACTCGTACTATTAACCATATTATGCCGATATGATCGATAGAACTGCAATTACTATACTCATTACTCTTATTATTATCAATCTAACTCATATTATTAGCCATATTATGCTTAAATGATCGATAGAATGAGAATTACTATACTCACTACTCTTAGTATTATCACTCTAACTCATATTATTAGCCATATTATGCTTATATGATCGAGAGAACGACAATTACTATACTTATTACTCTTATTATTATCAATCTAACTCATATTATTAGCCTTATTATGCTTATATGATCGATAGAACGACAATTACTGTAGTTATTACTCTTATTATTATCAATCTAACTCATATTATTAGCCATATTATGCTTATATGATCGATAGAACGAGAATTACTATACTCACTACTCTTATTATTATCAATCTAACTCATATTATTAGCCATATTATGCTTATATGATCGAGAGAACGACAATTACTATACTTATTACTCTTATTATTATCAATCTAACTCATATTATTAGCCTTATTATGCTTATATGATCGATAGAACGACAAATACTATACTTATTACTCTTATTATTACCAATCTAACCCATATTATTAGCCATATTATGCTTATATGATCTATACAACGAGAATTACTATACTCACTACTCTTAGTATTATCAATCTAACTCATATTATTAGCCATATTATGGTTATATTATCGATAGAACGACAATTACTATACTTATTACTGTTATTATTATCAATCTAACTCATATTATTAGCCATATTATGCTTAAATGATCGATAGAATGAGAATTACTATACTCACTACTCTTAGTATTATCACTCTAACTCATATTATTAGCCATATTATGCTTATATGATCGAGAGAACGACAATTACTATACTTATTAGTCTTATTATTATCAATCTAACTCATATTATTAGCCTTATTATGCTTATATGAACGATAGAACGACAATTACTGTAGTTATTACTCTTATTATTATCAATCTAACTCATATTATTAGCCATATTATGCTTATATGATCGATAGAACGAGAATTACTATACTCACTACTCTTAGTGTTATCAATCTAACTCATATTATTAGCCATATTATGCTTATATTATCGATAGAACGACAATTACTATACTTATTACTGTTATTATTATCAATCTAACTCATATTATTAGCCATATTATGCTTATATGATCGATAGAACGACAATTACTATACTTATTACTCTTATTATTATGAATCTAACTCATATTATTAACCATATTATGCCGATATGATCGATAGAACTACAATTACTATACTCATTACTCTTATTATTATCAATCTAACTCATATTATTAGCCATATTATGCTTATATGATCGATAGAACGAGAATTACTATACTCACTACTCTTAGTATTATCAATCTAACTCATATTATTAGCCATATTATGCTTATATGATCGATAGAACGACAATTACTATACTTATTACTCTTATTATTATCAATCTAACTCATATTATTAGCCATATTATGCTTATATGATCGATGGAACGAGAACTACTATACTCACTACTCTTAGTATTATCAATCTAACTCATATTATTAGCCATATTATGCTTATATTATCGATAGAACGACAATTACTATACTTATTACTGTTATTATTATCAATCTGACTCATATTATTACCCATATTATGCTTAAATGATCGATAGAACGACAATTACTATACTTATTACTCTTATTATTATCAATCTAACTCGTATTATTAGCCATATTATGCTTACATGATCGATAGAACGACAAATACTATACTTATTACTCTTATTATTATCAATCTATATCATATTGTTAGCCATATTATGCTTATATGATCGATAGAACGACAATTACTATACTTATTACTCTTATTATTATGAATCTAACTCATATTATTCACCATATTATGCCGATATGATCGATAGAACTACAATTACTATACTCATTACTCTTATTATTATCAATCTAACTCATATTATTAGCCATATTATGCTTATATGATCGATAGAATGAGAATTACTATACTCACTACTCTTAGTATTATCACTCTAACTCATATTATTAGCCTTATTATGCTTATATGATCGATAGAACGACAATTACTATACTTATTACTCTTATTACTATCAATCTAACTCATATTATTAGCCATATTATGCTTATATGATCGATAGAACGAGAATTACAATACTCACTACTCTTAGTATTATCAATCTAACTCATATTATTAGCCATATTATGGTTATATTATCGATAGAACGACAATTACTATACTTATTACTGTTATTATTATCAATCTAACTCATATTATTAGCCATATTATGCTTAAATGATCGATAGAATGAGAATTACTATACTCACTACTCTTAGTATTATCACTCTAACTCATATTATTAGCCATATTATGCTTATATGATCGATAGAACGACAATTACTATACTTATTACTCTTATTATTATCAATCTAACTCATATTATTAGCCATATTATGCTTATATGATCGATGGAACGAGAACTACTATACTCACTACTCTTAGTATTATCAATCTAACTCATATTATTAGCCATATTATGCTTATATTATCGATAGAACGACAATTACTATACTTATTACTGTTATTATTATCAATCTGACTCATATTATTACCCATATTATGCTTAAATGATCGATAGAACTACAATTACTATACTTATTACTCTTATTATTATCAATCTAACTCATATTATTAGCCATATTATGCTTATATGATCGATAGAACGACAAATACTATACTTATTACTCTTATTATTATCAATCTAACCCATATTATTAGCCATATTATGCTTATATGATCGATAGAACGAGAATTACTATACTCACTACTCTTAGTATTATCAATCTAACTCATATTATTAGCCATATTATGCTTATATGATCGATAGAACGACAATTACTATACTTATTACTCTTATTATTATGAATCTAACTCATATTATTCACCATATTATGCCGATATGATCGATAGAACTACAATTACTATACTCATTACTCTTATTATTATCAATCTAACTCATATTATTAGCCATATTATGCTTATATGATCGATAGAATGAGAATTACTATACTCACTACTCTTAGTATTATCACTCTAACTCATATTATTAGCCTTATTATGCTTATATGATCGATAGAACGACAATTACTATACTTACTACTCTTATTACTATCAATCTAACTCATATTATTAGCCATATTATGCTTATATGATCGATAGAACGAGAATTACTATACTCACTACTCTTAGTATTATCAATCTAACTCATATTATTAGCCATATTATGCTTATATGGTCGATAGAACGAGAATTACTATACTCACTACTCTTAGTATTATCAATCTAACTCATATTATTAGCCATATTATGCTTATATGATCGATAGAACGACAATTACTATACTTATTACTCTTATTATTATGAATCTAACTGATATTATTAACCATATTTTGCCGATATGATCGATAGAACTACAATTACTATACTCATTACTGTTATTATTATCAATCTAACTCATATTATTAGCCATATTATGCTTAAATGATCGATAGAACGACAATTACTATACTTATTACTCTTATTATTATCAATCTAACTCGTATTATTAGCCATATTATGCTTACATGATCGATAGAACGACAAATACTATACTTATTACTCTTATTATTATCAATCTAACCCATATTATTAGCCATATTATGCTTATATGATCGATAGAACGAGAATTACTATACTCACTACTCTTAGTATTATCAATCTAACTCATATTATTAGCCATATTATGATTATATTATCGATAGAACGACAATTACTATACTTATTACTCTTATTACTATCAATCTAACTCATATTATTAGCCATATTATGCTTATATGATCGATAGAACGAGAATTACTATACTCACTACTCTTAGTATTATCAATCTAACTCATATTATTAGCCATATTATGGTTATATTATCGATAGAACGACAATTACTATACTTATTACTGTTATTATTATCAATCTAACTCATATTATTAGCCATATTATGCTTAAATGATCGATAGAATGAGAATTACTATACTCACTACTCTTAGTATTATCACTCTAACTCATATTATTAGCCATATTATGCTTATATTATCAATAGAACGACAATTACTATACTTATTACTGTTATTATTATCAATCTAACTCATATCATTAGCCATATTATGCTTATATGATCGATAGAACGAGAATTACTATACTCACTACTCTTAGTATTATCAATCTAACTCATATTATTAGCCATATTATGCTTATATGATCGATAGAACGACAATTACTATACCTATTACTCTTATTATTATGAATCTAACTCATACTATTAACCATATTATGCCGATATGATCGATAGAACTGCAATTACTATACTCATTACTCTTATTATTATCAATCTAACTCATATTATTAGCCATATTATGCTTAAATGATCGATAGAATGAGAATTACTATACTCACTACTCTTAGTATTATCACTCTAACTCATATTATTAGCCATATTATGCTTATATGATCGAGAGAACGACAATTACTATACTTATTACTCTTATTATTATCAATCTAACTCATATTATTAGCCTTATTATGCTTATATGATCGATAGAACGACAATTACTGTAGTTATTACTCTTATTATTATCAATCGAACTCATATTATTAGCCATATTATGCTTATATGATCGATAGAACGAGAATTACTATACTCACTACTCTTATTATTATCAATCTAACTCATATTATTAGCCATATTATGCTTATATGATCGAGAGAACGACAATTACTATACTTATTACTCTTATTATTATCAATCTAACTCATATTATTAGCCTTATTATGCTTATATGATCGATAGAACGACAAATACTATACTTATTACTCTTATTATTATCAATCTAACCCATATTATTAGCCATATTATGCTTATATGATCGATAGAACGAGAATTACTATACTCACTACTCTTATTATTATCAATCTAACTCATATTATTAGCCATATTATGCTTATATGATCGATAGAACGACAATTACTATACTTATTACTCTTATTATTATGAATCTAACTCATATTATTCACCATATTATGCCGATATGATCGATAGAACTACAATTACTATACTTATTACTCTTATTACTATCAATCTAACTCATATTATTAGCCATATTATGCTTATATGATCTATAGAACGAGAATTACTATACTCACTACTCTTAGTATTATCAATCTAACTCATATTATTAGCCATATTATGGTTATATTATCGATAGAACGACAATTACTATACTTATTACTGTTATTATTATCAATCTAACTCATATTATTAGCCATATTATGCTTAAATGATCGATAGAATGAGAATTACTATACTCACTACTCTTAGTATTATCACTCTAACTCATATTATTAGCCATATTATGCTTATATTATCGAGAGAACGACAATTACTATACTTATTAGTCTTATTATTATCAATCTAACTCATATTATTAGCCTTATTATGCTTATATGATCGATAGAACGACAATTACTGTAGTTATTACTCTTATTATTATCAATCTAACTCATATTATTAGCCATATTATGCTTATATGATCGATAGAACGAGAATTACTATACTCACTACTCTTAGTATTATCAATCTAACTCATATTATTAGCCATATTATGCTTATATTATCGATACAACGACAATTACTATACTTATTACTGTTATTATTATCAATCTAACTCATATTATTAGCCATATTATGCTTATATGATCGATAGAACGACAATTACTATACTTATTACTCTTATTATTATGAATCTAACTCATATTATTAACCATATTATGCCGATATGATCGATAGAACTACAATTACTATACTCATTACTCTTATTATTATCAATCTAACTCATATTATTAGCCATATTATGCTTATATGATCGATAGAACGAGAATTACTATACTCACTACTCTTAGTATTATCAATCTAACTCATATTATTAGCCATATTATGCTTATATGATCGATAGAACGACAATTACTATACTTATTACTCTTATTATTATCAATCTAACTCATATTATTAGCCATATTATGCTTATATGATCGATGGAACGAGAACTACTATACTCACTACTCTTAGTATTATCAATCTAACTCATATTATTAGCCATATTATGCTTATATGATCGATAGAACGACAATTACTATACTTATTACTCTTATTATTATGAATCTAACTCATATTATTCACCATATTATGCCGATATGATCGATAGAACTACAATTACTATACTCATTACTCTTATTATTATCAATCTAACTCATATTATTAGCCATATTATGCTTATATAATCGATAGAATGAGAATTACTATACTCACTACTCTTAGTATTATCACTCTAACTCATATTATTAGCCTTATTATGCTTATATGATCGATAGAACGACAATTACTATACTTACTACTCTTATTACTATCAATCTAACTCATATTATTAGCCATATTATGCTTATATGATCGATAGAACGAGAATTACTATACTCACTACTCTTAGTATTATCAATCTAACTCATATTATTAGCCATATTATGCTTATATGGTCGATAGAACGAGAATTACTATACTCACTACTCTTAGTATTATCACTCTAACTCATATTATTAGCCTTATTATGCTTATATGATCGATAGAATGAGAATTACTATACTCACTACTCTTAGTATTATCACTCTAACTCATATTATTAGCCTTATTATGCTTATATGATCGATAGAACGAGAATTACTATACTCACTACTCTTAGTATTATCACTCTAACTCATATTATTAGCCATATTATGCTTATATGATCGAGAGAACGACAATTACTATACTTATTACTCTTATTATTATCAATCTAACTCATATTATTAGCCTTATTATGCTTATATGATCGATAGAACGACAATTACTGTAGTTATTACTCTTATTATTATCAATCGAACTCATATTATTAGCCATATTATGCTTATATGATCGATAGAACGAGAATTACTATACTCACTACTCTTATTATTATCAATCTAACTCATATTATTAGCCATATTATGCTTATATGATCGAGAGAACGACAATTACTATACTTATTACTCTTATTATTATCAATCTAACTCATATTATTAGCCTTATTATGCTTATATGATCGATAGAACGACAAATACTATACTTATTACTCTTATTATTATCAATCTAACCCATATTATTAGCCATATTATGCTTATATGATCGATAGAACGAGAATTACTATACTCACTACTCTTATTATTATCAATCTAACTCATATTATTAGCCATATTATGCTTATATGATCGATAGAACGACAATTACTATACTTATTAGTCTTATTATTATCAATCTAACTCATATTATTAGCCTTATTATGCTTATATGATCGATAGAACGACAATTACTGTAGTTATTACTCTTATTATTATCAATCTAACTCATATTATTAGCCATATTATGCTTATATGATCGATAGAACGAGAATTACTATACTCACTACTCTTAGTATTATCAATCTAACTCATATTATTAGCCATATTATGCTTATATTATCGATACAACGACAATTACTATACTTATTACTGTTATTATTATCAATCTAACTCATATTATTAGCCATATTATGCTTATATGATCGATAGAACGACAATTACTATACTTATTACTCTTATTATTATGAATCTAACTCATATTATTAACCATATTATGCCGATATGATCGATAGAACTACAATTACTATACTCATTACTCTTATTATTATCAATCTAACTCATATTATTAGCCATATTATGCTTATATGATCGATAGAACGAGAATTACTATACTCACTACTCTTAGTATTATCAATCTAACTCATATTATTAGCCATATTATGCTTATATGATCGATAGAACGACAATTACTATACTTATTACTCTTATTATTATCAATCTAACTCATATTATTAGCCATATTATGCTTATATGATCGATGGAACGA